>NC_137007.1:12290887-12588387 GCF_032717465.1 Coenobita brevimanus
AATGTGTAATAATGGTGGCTGTACAATCCTGACTATGGAATGTCACTACTATTCTAAAAAAAAATCTGATAGGAAAGAAATGAAGAGTGCAACCTCGTACCGAAAATCATACCGCATACTTTGGGTCACTTCCTTTTTTCCTGTGTGTTACCCTTCACCTGTTGATACCTCTCTTCACTAATATTAAAGATATGTACGACGACCTCTTTCTTTCCATGCTATTACGTATCTTAGGAGAAGGGACTTTTCGAACTAGAAGGGTTACATACGTCTTTTGGTCTTATCACTTAGTTTTCTCCATGCTGAATAAAATCGCTTGGGGGCAGAAAGACTAATTCAAAAATGGCTTTAAAGTGAATGAGTTAATATGTTATGAAAAGTTACCTTTAGGGGCTGAAATCATAAATTATACTAACCACTTTTTGCAACGAAGAAGCTGTCTTAGGTGGAACTTACTGTCAGAAATAATGTTGCTAGATCTTTTTTTTCACATTACCATTTGCCTGTCAAGTGGTCGGCTTATATAGTAGTCATATGAGTAAAGATAAAAACAAACTACGATTTCTTATATACCTTTACACCCAGAAGATCCTATGACTTACTCTCAGATGATGAAAGTTATTACATTAGCTGGCATACAGAAAAAAAGTTATCGAAACCATGATAAGGATAATGGTAAAAACTTAACATTCAAAATTTCATGACTCATTCTTTGCGGAAAGAAAAATACCAAATCGTTATTTGGTACAATGCACCAAATAAGATGCAAACATGAGATGGTTAATGTCAGGAAACGTTATGAATACAGTACCAGGCTTCTACACAATTAAATGTCTTGGCTGGACTTTGTGCTTTGTAGAAAGTCAGCCCTCACCAATTCCTTCATTAGCAAAATCCAGCCGTGGCCAGAGAAGGGGAATTTGTAATGCAAATCAACAAAATTTTAAAAGAGTTTTCCTTTGAGAGGTTTTATCTAGAAGACACTCTGGTTTTCATCTGGCGTGCGCGCGCACGCCCGCACACACACACACACACACACACACACACACACACACACACACACACACACACACACACACACACACACACACACACACACACACACACACACACACACACACACACACGTCAAGAAAAACATAATACCCTCGCTCTGCGACTATGAATACAGTGATGCATAATTGATCGCACTCCACTTGATGGTGACTTTTAAAGGGCGAATAAGAAATGAAAGAAATAGCCCCCATCCCAAACTCTTAAAATGTCATTATTTGGGTATGTTATGATGGGGAAGGAAGGTACTGTACATAATGAAGACCGAAACAGGATTTTGGCACAATAATTACTTTATAAATCGAGGAGAACTGGGCTGTAAATTTATAAAGTGCATTCTAGATGTGTGACCACCTTTGCTAGCCGCCCTATTCGTCTGTTTCTAATCAGCGCTTTTCGGACGCAAGGTGCTTCACTCCCATACACTTCAGCGACTTAGCGAAGTCATGCAAATCGTACAGCTTTGTACTTGATCACACTTAATGTTCATCAATTACATACTCCGATACACGACGCTCCTCTCCTTCTCTTATATCATATGTTTTATTCACTTCTCCCACGTCTCTCTCCCCATTCCGTATCTCAACATGTTTTCAGTGTCAGCGTAGGAACCATTTGATCCGTATGATTCCCCTCTCAGCTGGTTCGTTTGTTTAATCAATGTCACAGTAAGATGCGTCAGTAAGGAGGTCTGTAAGTGTGCTGGTTGTGGGTTACCGAGTTTTGCCAATATAGAGACCGTAACGAGAGATATGGGGAATTAAGTGAATCTTCTAGAGATGATTTTCCTCTTATTCCCTCCTTACCTTACCACCTCATTTTCCCTCCCGGCAGATTCTGCCCTCAACGTATCCACCTCCCAAGACGTCCCCTCACTAATATCCCTAGTCCGTAGCCCCTATTACTTCAACTCTCTCAGTCCCGCTTTATCTCACTGACCCTCTGTCCTCCAGCCCCTGTAACGTACTGTGCGAGTATGTACTCTAAGCTCCCTATTGCCACAACACATCGGTGTCTCATTATTTCAAACTCAGATCTACCAGGCCCCTCGATCCTCAACAGCCCCCAGCTTTCTCCTCTCCGTATAGCCTCAGCTACAGTTACTACAGCCCCCTTTACCCCCATCCCCTTAGCCCATCATTAATCCACTCTCAATTACCTGTACACTCAGTCCCTTATTAAACCAGCACATATTTTCCAGGCTCACTCAGTTCTCATTACCTTAACTTTCTCAGCCCCTCATTAATCCCAGCCCTTTAAACCCCCAGCCCCATGAGTACCCGCATTACCTTAGTCTCCCTCAGTCCTCTGTCATCCTGGCCTCCTTGTCATGCATAACTCAAGCCTTCTCAGTTGGCTCTCATCCCAACCCTTAAACCTCTGTTACCTCAGCTCTCAGTCCATCATTATCCCAGCCCCCTCTTTGCCCCATTACATCAGCTCCCTCAGCCTTCCATTAACTGTTCCAATTACCTTAGCTCGGTCTCTGTTACCTAATCCCGCCTCAGTCCCCCATTAATTCAGTCCCATTATCTCAATCCCTCATTTCTCCATTAACACAGCCCCATGACATCTCTCTCCATCCATAGCCAACTCCCCCAGCAGCCACTCATTACCGTGATGGAGCAATTGAGGGGAGTGGCCAGACGCCAGATATTTCACTTTCATGACTGGCTGGACGTGCGGCATTCCACACCAACCTCCAAACACCAAATCCAACACAGTAATGGCTGCCATCCAATGACATGGTTTAAAAATGTTACCCTTACTGTTTCAGGCGATTTTATTCAGTTTAGGAAAAACTTTTCGAATATGATGAGTTAGATACAGCTTATGCTTACCTCTTCACTGTAATTGATCTTCTTATGACAAGCTTCAATACTATCGTCTAGAGGTAGCAAGAATAAACCAGTAAGGCACCGAAATATAGAGAATAATTCCTACAGGTCGTTGATGGTGTTTCGATCTGCTTCCTTCTACTCCTGAGTGATTTTATACACATTATGAGATACTCCTCGGACTGAAGGCTTGACAACATTCTCCATCAGTTCTTTTGTATGATGGCCATATTACTGATTTTTTTGCTCTTAACTTCAGACGATTTTATTCAATTATGAATAAGATAATTTGGGTGATTGATTTTCTGTTCAGAATAAGCAACTCCTCGAGATCTCTTCTCATGATTATATATTTTTTTTCACTGCGATCATTTTGTGTATTATATTCTTGCTACTCCCAGATTTTAATTGAAATTAGAGAGAGACATTTGAAATTGAAGAATCTAAATATAACTATCAATAATCTTCTTTACTACTAGGGTGGTCCCTTAATAAAATCACCAAGCAACAAGGAAAAAAGTCTGGAAGATACTAGAATATACTGCCAGGCTGAAAAGGATTTTCGTAGTTTCTTTAGCCACTTCCTTATTATCCACGCTATTTTGGCTGGGACGATGGGAAGCATTGTGGCAATTTTTTTTTTTATCTTGT
Organism: Coenobita brevimanus; assembly: GCF_032717465.1. Classification (NCBI taxonomy): domain Eukaryota; kingdom Metazoa; phylum Arthropoda; class Malacostraca; order Decapoda; family Coenobitidae; genus Coenobita; species Coenobita brevimanus. The sequence continues at coordinate 12,294,430 of NC_137007.1, forward strand.
TTTTGTTACAATAAGGAGAAAAAGGAAGTGATGTGAGGAAAAGAAATTTGTAGTTTAACATCATCATAGCCGTGTCCCCACCACTGTGGTTCGTAAACAGTGCTGCACTGGAAACTCACCTGGCTGTATCTTCTGTGCTGCAGAGTCGGCTCAGTCTGTTGATGTGGGCGTAAGTGTGGCGGTGGGATCAGGAAGCAATAATTGATGCAGGATACACTTTGATAACGCTGACTGAACTGTCCCTCACGACGCAAGAAAATGCCTGACGCAGTGCAAGAGGAGCGCTATGTATGGACCGCCATGTATACAGGGTTGATAGGGTTCACAAACGGGAAAAAGGACAGCACAGTACTAGCAGGACTATTATTAAATTTTCCGCCTAGCTTATTTGTTTTGGGAAGTCTAATGGTATCACTGCCATCATCATCGCACGGGTTCTAAGCATCTAGGAATAAGAAAAACAGAACACCAAATTAGGATAACTATTCATTAAGTAGCAAAAAAAGTGGGAACAAGATTTTGTGAAATTATGAAATGCAAGTCATCATCGTCATCATCATCCCCCACTCACGTTCTTGTTGTTGTTCAGCCCTGGTCTGACTGCAGGCCTATCAACCACAGGGCAGCAACCGCCTCTGTAGCTTCGTCCTGCGCAGTGAACCGATGTTTCTATGTGGCTGACAGCACTTTACTATTGCGAGGCTCGGGGAAAAATGTGGAGATTTGGTTCGTGGGTGGACGTCGCATTTGCCGCGCTCCATCCAGTTAGCAGGGGCATCATAGCAGGTTTCACATCATCCCGTTATCTGGTTAGATGGTTACCATCCACCTCTGTAAACTGTTGTCTGGGTTACAGGAAACCAATAGGCTTGTCACTTAATGTAGAGCCGCCCAAAGTGGAAAGAAGTTTAATAAAAGATGAAAGGAAGGAAAGCGAGAAGTAGGAATAGAAGAGGGCAGTGGCAGAGATACAATGATAAAAGTGAAGGAAAAAGGAGGCAGCACTACATCAAGGGAATGGATGATGGGCGCCACCTCCTACCACCATCCCATGCGTTGCAGGCTTTTATAAGAATGAATGATGATAAACACGATACTATCAAGAAAAGAGACTTTTATGATCATGACACTTGTGTACGTCACCCAAGATCTATTAATAGACTACCCAGTGAAATGGGAGTATACTAAAGGCTTCTTTGTTAATGCAAGAAATTGTAAGAAAACCAGCAGTAAAATAAGGTTAGGGTAGACAGATTGTAAGCAACAGTATTCTTGTTGGCTTAGGACGCACCAGTGCATGCCTTCCTTGATGATATTAGTTTTCATAATACACACTTCAGTATTGTCTCGTATATTATCTCAAAACAATATACAGACTACAATTTATATATTTATGAAGTAAGTGAATTCTCTGTTAACCACATAGTGACAATAACCATCCAAGTCTTTTTGTCGGACCCTCCCGGGGACGACCTAGAACAACCAGTGTCATTGGGTTACTTACTAATGGATCGATTTAAAATTAGCCATTGACAGCCCCCAAGAACCTCCGAGTGTTACAGGCCCCATCTCAAGACCCCCAGTTATTGCTTGCCGGAATCAAAAAGATTCTTTAAGCATGTTGGTCAGTTCCGTATGTTTGCTGCTTACTGGAATTGAAATATTCGGCAAGCATGTTGGTTAGTTCTGTATATTTTTCTGTTTGTTTGTTTATGTGTATGCCTGCTCTCTACAGGTCACAGTTTTGCGCCAATTGCTCTGCAAAAAAAAAAAAAAATCAAAAGTTAGATATCCACAAACCCTGGAAGCCCATTGTTTTTCATCAAAATCGGTCAAAGGCCCTGGGCAGCGTGGGGGGTTGAACCCCCTCAGTGGCCATGGGTCTGGAAATAGTCGGGACCCAGTGGCCGGCCCCGGCACCATTTTTTTAGACTTCGAAAGTTGATTTTTTTTCTTACCAAATTGAAGAGAAACGTCTGGTTACCTGGCAATGCAATTTTTAGCTTCCTAAACCCATCCTGTGCTTCACAGTAAAACACGAATATTTCCGCCAAATGACTGCCTACACGCTGGTGAAAACTAAGCAGTGGTGTGAAAAAACACCGCACTAAGAAATATCCATATTTTCACTCACCCAAAATTTCATTGGTGGTGAAACTGTTTGGAATGAATAGATATGTTTATTATGAATAAAATCAGTACATTATATGGGAGGCTATCATTTTCAGTTCCATTCCAGGACTATATCCAAAATCCACTCCAATTCATCTGGCAAGCATTCTGCCTAAGGCAGTTTCATCTGTTTGTCTGTCAGTTTGTTTGTTTGTCTGCTCTCTACAGGTCACACTTTTGCACCAATTGTTCTGAAAAAAAAAAAAAAAAATCAGAAGGTAGATATCCGTAAACCCTGGAAACCTATTGTTTTTTCATCAAAATCGGTGAAAGGCCCTGGGATAGGTGGGGGGTTCAAGCTCTTCAATGGCCGTGGGTCCGGAAATCGTCAGGACCCAGTGGCCGGTCCCTGCACCATTTTTTCAATTTTGAAAATCGATTCTTTTTTTCATACCAAATTCAAGAGAAATGTCTGGCGCATCTGGCAGTGCAATTTTTAGCTTCCTAAACCCATCCTGTGCTTCGCAATGAAGTACGAAAATTTTCACCAAATGACTGCCTACACACCTGTGAAAACTATGGAAACGCAATCTGATCCATGCGGCAAGCACTGTACTGCCCACATACTAATGAAAACAGCAGACACAGATTCATCTGGCAAGTGCTCTACTGCCCACATGCTGGTGAAAACTAAGCAGACAATCGAATCCATCCGGCAAGCGCTGTACTGCCCACACGCTGGTGAAAACTAAGTAGACACTATCAAATCCATCCAGCAAGCACTCTGCCTATGGCAGTGACATTGCTTGCTGCAATCTTTCAGTTTGGCAAGGATGTTGGTCAGTTCCATATATTTGTCTATCTGTCTGCCTGTCTGTCTGTTTGTTTGTTTGTTTGTCTGTACTCTACAGGTCACAATTTTGCACCAATTGCTCTGAATTTTTTTTTTTTTTTTAGACAGTAGATATCCATAAACCTTGGAGGCCTAACGCTTTCACAAAAATTGGTCAAAGGCCCTGGGCTGGGTGGGGGGTTTAAAGTCTTCAATGGCTGTGGATCCAGAAATCGTCGGGACCCAGTGACCGGCCCTGGCACCATTTTTTAAAATTTCAATATTTTTTTTTTCTTACCAAATTTTAAAGAAACATCTAGCCCACCTGGCGGTGCAGTTTTTAGCTTCCTAAATCCATCCTGTGCTTCCCAATGAAGCGCAAAAACATTTGCCAAATGACTGCCTACACGCCGGTGACAACTAAGCAGAGGAGTGAAAAAACATTGCACTAAGAAATATCCATATTTTCACCCCCAAAAAAACAATTTCAGTGGTACATCCATCTGGCAAGCACTTTGTCTATGGTAGTTTCATCTGTTTGTCTGTCTGTCTGTCTGTCTGTTTGTTTGCTCTCTACATGTCACAATTCTGCACCAATCGTTCTGACAAAAAATCAGAAGGTAGATATACATAAACCCTGGAAGCCTATTGTTTTTCATCAAAATCGGTCACAGGCTGTGGGCTGGGTGTGGGCTTTAATCCACTCAGTGGCCGTGGGTTCGGAGATCGCTAGGACCCAGTGGCCGGCCCCGGCCCCATTTTTCGAAATTTCGAAAATCAATATTTTTTTCTTACCAAACTGAAGAGAAACGTCTGGCACACCTTGCAACTGAATTTCTAGCTTTCTAAACCCTCTCTGTGCGTCGCAATGAAACATGAAAAACTTTGCCAAATGACTGCCCACACACCAATGAAAACGAAGCAGATACAATCGGATCCACCTGGCAAGAGCTCTATGCCCATAGGCTAGTGAAAACTAAGAAGACACAATCGGATCCATCCGGCAAGTGCTCTGCCTATGGCAGTTTCATTTTCCTATTGTTCACTTACCAAATCCCTGTAGCGTTTTGACAGACTGGGTTCAGACCTTATGGGGGTGTGTTGAGGAATTGGGGTACACACACACACACACACACACACACACACACAACACAGCACAAGAGCATAGTCGACTGCATACATAAGTAATGCCGTAATAGCCGAAAATATGGCACAGAGGGACTGGGCAGGTCTCTAGGCGGTTAGCAGTGTTGACACGGCCTTTAAGACAGATGGGTGTCATTTGAGTTATTAACTAGAAAATAATGATTTCTTTCCCCTTCGAGTAATGCGGAATCGCCGACTCACCACTAGATGAGGCAGGTATTATAAATTCACGCTGGATTATAATACCAGCAAATTTATAAAGTGTTTTGTTTTTTATTTGTAGCTGATGGGGTAAATGGATTCGCTTCCAGTTTGTTCGTAGGCCAATTTTTTTCACTTAATATTTCTGTTAAATAAATAACTGAAATTTATCCAGATTTTAAAATATACTAAACAAAGTAACAGAAAAGCATTTTTTTAATTTGTATTATTATATATGCCAAATAGCTATGATATGAATGGTTTCTGAGATCTACTAATTACAATTTGAAATTTTGGCATTATCAACTGTACCTTTAAAAGTAGTTCACGGTCATTCATATTTGGAACATGTACTAAGATTAACTTAACCCACTGCGTGCTGGCTATTTTTAGCCCTATGGGTCACCCCAGTGCCGGCAATTTTTCGACCTTTTTTGGGGGGGCTAAAATGATAGATTTTGATGTGGAATCAACGAATTTCGCCATTAAAATGCTCACTGATGCTCAGAAATCAGTTTTATTGAGTCCTGCATACTTTTGTACAGGTATAGCCGCTCTCTCACGCTCCACGTACGTGAAAGCCGTTTTCTATATAAGATATACACAGCTATTTATGCTGGGAAGGTATAGCAATGTTCAGTACACTTTTCTGATCACTTATTGCTTCAGCATCTATCACAATTTGCGTCTTTCTCACTGTGAATGCATTATCTTACACTTACTTGAAGATAGGTACAACCTGACTTCATTTTGTACAGTCCTGGCACTTACAAAAAGGTATTTACAACTTGACTTCACTATATAGTCCTTACATTTACAAGAAAATATTCACAACTTACACTTACATGAAAATATTTACAAAATGCCTTCCCTATGTACAGCACTGGGTGAGGCACACAGGCAGGGTGAGGCAGAGCAAGCGTGAGAGGGGGAGTGAGTGAGTGTATGGCCTTGACAGCCTGGGGGTTGGTAGAAGAGCAGTTACCTTACATGCCTGCCAATTTTTCCTCACGAATCTTGAAAAATGCTGTCACAGTGAAGTTTTTTATTTTACACCATTTTAAAATGGCACTGGCACTGGCCGCGGAAGTATATCAGACTGTTTTAAAAAGGCATTGACATGCGGCGGGTTAAGGTAACTTGTTGCGTAAGGTCAACAAGATCTGAAGACAAAGGTGTTAAAAGAAATAAATGAAGCATGGGTGTATTTGACATGTCTCAATAACTGGCTAACTTTATGCTTAACTGTAACCATATTCCTTTCAGATAATGAGAGGGACTGCAGCTATATTTCTGTAAAGTTACAGCTTTACAGCTTTTGAAGTTTTCTCTATAACGTGTTTAAAAAAGAATGCTGAGCGAATTTGAATTCGGTACTTTCCACTAGGCTAAATGGCGAAATATTCAGCCTAAATTCTCAGCAAACTTTATTATCATAGGATTTTCAACCAGATAGCTGTATCTCAGTTAGTTTATGAGATATTTCAATTTCATATATGCAATTTTTGCTCCAAAAATAAATAAATAAACTCAAAAATAGGTCAACGTCATTTATATTTGACACAAGTACAAGGGTTACCATAAGGTACCATCCTGTATACAATCAGCAAGATCTAAGAAAGAAAAGTGCAAAGAAAAATAACAATAATACTTGCTAAACAATAAGCTTTGCCATTTATATGGCAATGCCTAATAAAAAATGTCCAGCTCATGGTCCTCTGTGATATGGCAACTTTATGACAGTAATAAGGCTTTGAACACACTACACTGAATAGCATGCTAACATTACAAGATAATTTTACTAAATCTGGCAACATTGGGTTGCATTCTTTTTCCATCAGAAATTTGTAGCTTCTTGTCCTTAGGGATATATTTTACAAAATACTTCTTAACCTGAGGTATCTCGACGACGTATGGATACGTTGCCACGTTTTGTCACGATGACACCCAACAACGTATCCATACACTTTGTCATTGCAAGGTCTGTCATTTGCACAATTTTCATATTTCACGGGTGATTTTTGGTAGGCATATGTGGGAGACCTTCCTCTACGAGCAATGTCAGGCGGGGGTACAGCCTGGCCCCACCTGACCCCCCCCTCCCCCTCCGCACGCCATTTTCTCGGCAACTCACCTGTTAGCAGTGACATGGCCAGTAAAGACATGTCGCACCATGATCTCTCCAATGACGGAATTCAAGGCGAAAGTGATTCCCGAGGTGGAGGACAAAGGAAGAAACAAGCCAGAGGAAGAAACAGGCAGAAGTGATGAGGCAGTAATGTCATAAAGGAAGGTGCCATATGTGGTTGTGTTTGGTGAGTGAACAACGCTTATATCGCCTATATTATTGTGTGAAAACCAATATACTCTTGTACTACATATAAAATCGTACCAAATAAATAAATATTTACATATCATGAGTGGTTTGGAATAGTTACCCCTTCCAAGAAAACGTCCTCTCTGGAGCCTGGCCTGAGAGAACACGGTACCAAGGTGAGGGTACTGTTACCTGTATTGGTATTTCTAACTCAACTGAGCACTTTCCCTCTGAATTTTCGATGTTTCTTATAAAAAGCGGAGGTTTTAGCCAAAAAAATCTTTTTGAAAATCTGCCGGGATTGGGGGGGGGGGTCATTGGTGATAAATTTGCCGGGATGCAGCGGGTTAATAGTATCTTGCATTATTTTTATCTTTTTAATATAGATATTGTGATGGGTGAGGGACACCCACCATGCACTCACATGATGTACTGTCACCTTTAGGTAAATGCGCTGACTGAAAAGCTAAATTGCATCTTTTAGCATAGGAACATATCACCACGCTGGGTGGTAACCATGTAACTCAATAAACACGCTGTGGTCTAGTGGGCTGAGGCGTTCCAGTCAGATGTGGACCATAAGAGATTACATTCTCTCTACTGCACACATAACACCGTTCAGGGATGAGCAACTACTTACTTGACTAAGAGCCTAGCCCCGGTCAGCTGTGTCATGATTCAGCGATAAGAAAATAATTGACATATAAATAGGTGAAAGATAGAAAAACAGACAATTTGTTTCAAGTGTTGTATTAAAAACTAACAGGCAACAGGGCACCAAGGAACCTCTGTAGCACAGTGGATTTTGGCCAGTTGCTGTAGTGATGAGTAAGATGCAGCGTGTCCCAGAGGCTTGCCGAAGTGTGTGTGTGTGTGTGTGTGTGTGTGTGTGTGTGTGTGTATCCCCTGTCCCCTGAAATGATCTACCTTGTCGTGATGGAGGGCCTGCGTACCCTGAAAATTTGGTGGGCTGTACGTATGGGGGAAGATCACCTACCCCCCCCCCCAGGCACAGCAGGAGGACAGGGTTACCCATGCTAGAGGGGCCACCAATGAGGGGTCATACTAAGTGTTCCCAGGCCCATTGCTTTTGGATGAGTTATGGCTACGAGAGTAAACCCCAGACGAAAAATCCGTGAGTGGAGTCCCACAGAAGGCAGGGCTTGACAGACAGAGCTTCTAGCAGGCTCTTGCAACCCTGCTTGGTAAATGGTCATTGTGAATCTTCATGCCACCATTATAGGCCGAGAAGGGCCAAGTCATGTTATGATAAGGACTATGCAGTCTCATCATCACACCAAATTCATTCATTGCTCAAGCCCACTCCTATATTCACCTCCCACTTCATCATTTCACTAAAATGAAAAGACCTGTGACAACAGGCTAGGGTGATGATGACAGGTCACGGATGTGGCCGGAAGTCACTAGGTCAAGTCCTGCACATAGGTAGCACTAACCCAGTGGTTACTGGCAGGATGGCATGGGAGCATGTTATGCCTTCGGCAGCATCCAGCGCAATAAAGCAACTGGAAACAGATGGCCAACTGCTTACCCCTGACAGGGAGGGGTTAGGAAAAGGTAACTTTAACATTTGCTGCTCCACATCACCTGAGCAAATAACTGTGTCCGTCAAGGCATCCCACATTGCAGTCAAAACCATGAAGAATCCCTCTGATTCTTGCTACCTGGAGTTTATGAACCCTGCTTGATACTGACCAAGACACACAACCACACTGTCAAGCTGCCCTTATTGCCTGTGAACTGAAAGGATATAAAATTTGAATTGCTGCCTTGTCTGAGACGTGTCTCTCAGGAGAGGACAAGATAATAGAAGCAGGAGAAGGGTGTACCTGTTTTGGGAGGAGATACCCAAGCAATGTAAGAAATCATGGAATTGGCTTTGCAGTCTGAAGCAACCTATTACAGTAGATCCAAGAATCATCTGTGGGTATATCAGAGGGGCTGATGTCCTGGTGCATGTCACTTTCAAAAGACCAATATGCAACACGTACCAATGCCTATGCCCCAGTGCTTAATTCTGAGGACACTGTCAAAGATTGCTTTTATGACTCTTTTGATGCTATTATTCACTCAGCACCACATAATGACAAACTCATCCTGCAAGTAGCTTTTAATGCCAGAGTAGGAAAAGATAATACCTCTGGCCAAGCAATATAGGCTGCCACTGTGTGGGTAACATGAACAACAGTGGCTTTAGTCTGCTTTCCTTATCCTTGGAACACAGTCTGGTCATCACCAACACCATTTTCAACTTGAGAATAAACACAATACCACATGGATGCACCCACGATCTGGACACTGGCACCTAATTGACTATGTCATTGTATGGCAGGAGACTGCAAGACTGAAGAGAAGTTCTTATAATCCGAGCTATGAGAGGTTCTGATTGTGCAACAGACTATAACCTCGTAGTCACCAACTGCAGCCATCCATACATCCACAAATGCGCCGTACACCATCCTGCAGGAAACTTAACCCACGGCGTCCCTTCGACGTTCTTTAACGTCCACACGTTTTGTCACTGCCAATCCCGTTGACATACATAAACGCGAAAAAATTGCAAGGTCCCTAATTTGCACAATTTTCAATTTTCGCGAGTCATTTTTGGTACGTATACACGTGACACCTTCCTCAACAAAATGCCAGGCAGGGACAATGCCTTACCCAGCATGACCTCCCCCCCCCTGCATGCCATTGTCTCAGCAATTCACCTGTTATCAGTGACCTGGCCAGTATAGCCATGTCATGCCACAGTACGAAATTCAGGGCCAGAGTGATTCCCCAGTCAATGACAATGTGGAGGACAAACTTTACATAGCATTAGAGGAAGAAACAGTTAGAAATGATGATCAGGTAATGTGGCAAAAAAAGGTCAGGTATTAGTGAGTGAAACAATGCTTATAATGCCTATATTACTGCTTGAAGACCAATATACTCTTGTACTACATATAAATTCGTACCAAGTAAATAAATAAATACCGTTTATGAGTGGTGTGAAATAGTTATCCTCCCATAGAACTCGTTTTCTTTGGTGCCAGCCTGATAGAAAACCCAGTAAGGTAAGGAGGTACTCCTACCTGTAATGAATATTTTAAACCTCAGGTTAGCGATTTCTCTATGAATTTTCGATGTTTCTCACCAAAAGCGAAGGTTTGAGCCAACAAAATTTTTTTCCTAAAATGGTCGGGATTGGGGGGAGTCAGTAGTGGAAAAGTGGTCGGGATGGGGCGTGTTAAGCTGAATTATTTTAAACGATGCAGCAACCCGATTGCAGACAAGCTCTCAATGCCCACCACTTGACCCAAACAACAGTGCAATAAATCTCTGCACAGAGTGGCTGAGCATTAAGACACTGCTTCAAAGCACTGCAGAAGAAACCCTAGGCTTCGCCACTTACCGCCATAAAGACTGGTTTGATGAAAATGCTAAAGTCATACATGACCTTCTTACAGTGAAGAATAGAGCACATACCAACTGGCTGGCTCATCTTAGCTCCTTATTAAAACTGAATGCCACAACCTCAGAAGTGAAACCCAGAGAAAACTGCGTGACATGGAGAACGGATGATGGACTGAACAAGCAGAAGAGCTGCAAAAACTGACTAATATTACTGACCAACATAGTTTCTACAAGTCCATAAGAACCATTCATAAGACATCCAAACACGACATAGCCCCCACTTGATCAGGCGAAAGAGAGCTCCTGAAAGACAAGCAAGCAATCCAAGAAAAATGGGCAAAACACTTGGATACCTTACTGAATCGAAGAAGCCTGGTGGAGCAAAATACCCTTGATAACATCACAAATGCTCCTCATGTGGCAGATCTCGATGTCCCTCCTGTACTTTCAGAAACTGTTTAGACCATGCAGTCTTTAAAAAATAATAAAAGCCCTGGCCCTGATGTCAAACCATCTCAGCTAATCAAAGAGGGTGGTCCATTACTCCATCAGCGCCTCCATCTCATACTGACTATCTGGAATCAAGAATGAATTCCAGCTGAATGGTTTACTTCTGATAATGTAACCATCTACAAGAAGAAAGGGACTGCTCAAGTTGTAACAACAGCAGGGGTATCTCCTTCCTTGTGAAAGCTAGCAAAGAACTAGCCAAGACAATGTTATTCAGACAGAGAAATCATCTGATTAGGTCGACACTTACCGAAACACAACGTTGATTTCGGAGAGAACGAAGTACCTGTGATATGGTCTTTGTTGCCCGACAGATACAAGATAAATACCACGAGCAGAGCCATGACTTATATATTGCATTCACTGATCTTGCAAAAGCATTTAACACTAGAACGTTTATGGAAAGCTCTTTCAAAATTTGGAGTTCCAAACAAATTTTTCACCATCCTGAAGTGCCTACATGACATCATGAATGCTCGTGTGTCCATAAGTGGGAACAAATCCGAGCCCTTCAGTGTGAACGTGGGGATGGATTTAAGGAGGGATGTGTCCTGGCTCCTGTCATTTTCATCATCTGTCTAACTGAAATACAGTCATCCTTTTAAGACCCCACCAAATGAAGCCTGATGATGTAATAAAAATCCATTTTCATTTAGATTGTAACTTATTTAATCTCAGATGCTTTCGGGCACAATCAGAGACTGAAATAGCTCATTTCTTAGAGCTACAATATGCTGATGACTGTGATATCCTTGCACCTATCCCAGAAGACCTACAACAGAGTCTCACCATCGTCTCCAACATCCGAGCATACCATGCAATGGGGCTCCAAATAAATGTCAGTAAAACAGTAATAATATCCGAGAGAAACAGCCCAGGAAAGCCTCTTACACTTCATATAGAGATCGTGAATGTAAAACAGGTGGAGAATTTTACCTACCTTGGAAGTGTGCTCACAGAGAAACATAAGATTGATGCAGAAGTCCTTGCACGAATCAACCACGACTCAGACACTTTTGGCCGTCTCAGATCTAGAGTTTTGAAAACACCAGTTTTACAGTCGAGACGAAGGTATCAGCATATACTGCTATACAAGTATGTCTCTCTACCCTCTTATATAATGCTGAATCCTGGACTACCTATCAGCATCACATCAAACTGCTTGAGTTGTTTCACATCCAATGTATACAGTGCATCCTAGGACTCATGGGAGGATAAAGTACCTCACTCTCAAATTTTCCAGCATGCCAAGTCAACGAGCATGGAAACCATACCAGCTAAAAAGCAGCTGAGAAGGGTTGGACATGTGCTCTGCATGCCTGAACACCGCCTTCTCTGCCAGGTTCTGTATGGACAACTTGCAGCAAGCCAGAATCCAGGGGGACAAAACGAGATATAAAGATCATATAAAGACTGCCCTGAAGAAGCGCAGCATCATTTTTTTTAATGCAAAGAAGAACGAACTAAGGGCTAGAAGCCGGCAAATTGTTCCTTCCAAGAAAATGCAAAAACAGGACAATAGAGATCCAAATTCAAAATCATTTCATTTTGAGATGACTGGACACACTGCGTTTAAAAGGCTAGAGGTCAAAGGCAGTAGGAAATACAGACAGAGGAAGACAGTTCCAGAATTGACCGATTGCATAGATAAAAGAGTGGGAGTAACGGTTAACTCTTGCATTAAAAAGTCGGAGATGAGAGTTTGCTGCTAGACGGGTGCTACGTGACCACCGTAGTGGTGGGAAGATTCAAGCAGACAGTTCAAAGGAGCAATGACCATTGAAGCAGCGACAGAAAGAAGATATAACTTCAACAGTGCGGCGAAGGGATAGAGGTTGAAGGTAGCCAGTAAGAGGAGGAGAGTTAATGAGACGAAAAGCCTTTGACTCCACTTTGCTGAGAAGATCCATTTGTGAAGAGCTTTCCCACACATGAGGGTTGTACTCTACACAGGGGCGAATAAAACCCAAGTATAAAGTCAACAACTGTGCAGCGGTAAAGAAGGCACGGAGTCGGTTTTGCACACCTACTGTCTTAGATCTATTCAATATAAATCCCGAGTGAATAAAACCCCAAGTGTGTTCAAAGATGATGCATGACTGAACTGGGTATTGTTAAAAATTAGAGGTTACTCCTGTGGTATATTTTGGCGAGTTTAAAGATCCAAGAACTGAGCTTTTAGTACATTAAAAACTAGACGACTTTTACTCTAGTCAGAGGTATGAGCCTAGTAAGATATTAATTGTTCCATAGTCTCATCCTTGGTTTGTTGAAGTAACTGCTAAGATGGACGCTCCATGAAGCGGATGGAAAGGTGAAGGATAGAGTCATCAGTGTATGAGAGGACAAGGTTAGATGTAGAGCTTAGGTCATTGAGGAAAAGAAGGAAGAAAGCTGGTGAAAAGACAGAGCCCTGAATAACATCGCTACCGATAGCCCTAGGAGAAGAAAGGTGGCCGTCTACAACAGCAACAATAGAACGACCAGAAAGGAAGCTGGAGATGAAGGCACAAACAGAAGTATAGAAACCGTAAGAGGGCAGTTTGGAAATTAAAGATTTATGCCAGACTCGATCGAAAGCCTTTGAGATGTCAAGTGCAATGGCAAAGCTTTCGCCAAAGTCTCGAAAGGAATATGACCAGGACTCTGAAAGGAAGGTGAGAGGATCACCAGTGGAGTGTCCCTGGCGAAAACCGATAGTGATGATCGGGAAGAAGGTTATGATTGGAAAGAATATTTATTATTTTTTTGAAATTAAGAATGGGTTCAAAAACTTTAGAAATACAGGATGTTAAAGCAATTGGGCGATAGTTAGAGGGCTGGGAACGGACGAAAAACAATGGCGAGCCCTCTGCAGCAAAGGAGCCATTCGCCTCAAAGAAGCTAGGAACCTGACCAGAGAAGAAGGTAGACAACAGAGGCACAACGAAAACAGAGTTCTCCCAGCAAACCCGAACCTGACATGCCGATGGCAAGGTTTGCTGATTCAAGATTGGTCTGCACAATCACACACGTTGGCTGCAAAGAAAATGAGAAACACAGGTGTCGTGGATATGGCAGGTGCCGTCTGTGGAAACAGAACGACAGCTTTAAGTGTGTGTGTGTGTGTGTGTGTGTGTGTGTGGTAACAATCTCTTATAATCCCTTCTATTAGGCTGACAATTTAGTTTTATTCGTGCCACCGAAGACTATTTTTAAAAGCTTATGAAGTGGAACAAGGCTTAGAAACAAACTGCGTTCTCTTCATCGTGAAAGTAACATTTTATGATGTATTTTTACCACTTCCCAACGATGATTTATTTGCAGCTTTTAAAGAATGTCTCAGTAATAGTAGTCGTAGTAGTAGTAGTAGTAGTAATAGCAGCAGCAGCAGCAGCAGTAGTAGTAGCTGTGTTGTTATTACCACCCGCGTTGCGAAGCGAGCGAGTGGTAATGTTTTCAGTTAAGAGATTGGCCGTCTGGCTTTGTGTGTGGGTAAACAATCTACCACATGAACTACTTGAGCTATCAACATGAAACTTTCAGTGTATCAAGATATGGCCAAAATCTTGGACAAGTTCGAAAATGGGCACTCGGGGTCAAGGTCAAGGTCACCAAAATGGCTGCCAAAGATCAACTAGTTGACCTTTGGTGACCTTGACCTTAACCCCAAGTGCCCATTTTCGAACTTGTCCAAGATTTTGGCCATATCTTCATACCCTGAAAGTTTCATGTTGGTGGCTCAAGCCTTTCATAGATATCTTGTTTACCCACACACAAAGCCAGGCAGCCAACCTCACAGATGAAATTAAAAAATTACATCTCCGCTCGCTTACCACCCGCGTTGTTAGGCGAGCGAGCGGAGTGGTAATGTTTTCAGCTGTCAGGTTGGCTGGCTGGCTTTGTTTGTGTGTGTTTTACATCCTGAATTTGCGTCAAATCAGAAATGGAGGTGCAAAATTATGTGCCGAGGAAAAACTTTCTGGCCACGCGGGTGGTGAGATCCCATCGTGAGATGGCTTCAAGTTGTTGTTGTTAGGGCCCTAGGCTCATGAAGACATGAACCCAGTGGACTGAAGGATGAAGTTACCCTCCTCCTGCAGTCCAACATCCTCAGTTTGCAGGAAGGGTGGAGCTAACGCCCTGGAATATGAATCACCCAATTATATTGATGGCACCACGTGAAGGTGTCCCTCTTCAGCAGCATATATTGCAGCAAGGGGGTTAAACGTGTGAAGCATAAAGATATATATCACGGTATAACGAAGTTACCAAGTGAGGAATCGAGAAGACAGTACATAAAGAAAAGTTAAAGTATGTTACGATAAAGCACTGCCAAAACAAAACAAATACTGTCAAAAGAGCTATAAAATTTTACACTATGAGAGTTTGAGAGAAGGCACCCTGATGAGGGAGATAGAGAGATTATTCTTTTCCGACCATCCTTTGTGGGATTATGCTGCCTGTCTATAGATATGTAGATATACACACCGACCTAGACAGGCTGGCAGACAGGCACTACGTAGTAGAAAGCTCGCTGGATACAGGAAAAAATATATATCCTAGTGTTATGAAATTACAGAATATTTGGGATGAAAGGGAAGTTGCTGGAATATAGGAATGGGAAAAAGTAAAAAAAAAAAAATGTACATGGTTAGGCAGGAGAGTAATGTTTGTGAAGGAGTATCATTATGGAGGGGTCGGTGGCCAAGCCGGTTGTGGCCCCACGGCAAGAAAGGCAACTCGCCACCCGCTGAGGGAATGCTGGGCTTTAGAAACAAGAAATATGAAGAAAAAGAAAGGGGAGAGAAAACGGAAGGAAAAAAGGAAGCAAAATATCTAAATTGAATATGGTGAGTTACCAAAACACAGAAGGAACCGAAAACTATAGCATGAGAGTTTTTTTTTAGACAAAACATACGAGAGAGAGAGAGAGAGAGAGAGAGAGAGAGAGAGAGAGAGAGAGAGAGAGAGAGAGACGGGGGGGGGTTGGTAGCAGAATATATAAAAAGTGACTGTGGGGATAACAAAAATACAGTGGGAAGGGAAAACAGAATAGTGGGAAGAGGAAACTCATATAAAAATGTGGCATGGATTTTATAAACAAAAAGGGAAAGACGGGAGGGAGAAACTATAGAGGAAAGGGATGCAAAATAGGAAGAAGTGAATACGGAGAATAACCAAAATACAGAGGGAATAGGGAACGGAACATCATTTGATAATGCGATAACATTAAAAATTAGGGTAGTCAGGAAGTGCCAGCTCAGATCAGACATCAATAAAAAATTTAAAAAACTGTTGGTCTTGTAAATATAATCTACAGTAACATGATGCAAGAATAACTTGTATTTTGGACAGCTGGAAACAGGTTAGGTGGTAATGATGGTGATGATGTTAATAAAATGGTTCGTTGGTTGGTTTTGGTTCTTGGGCTATCAACCAGTGGCATGGAGATGATCATTAACTCAACAACTATTGTATTGCTGTTTTGGTTCCTTAACCCCAGTCTGCCTGACCATGCAGACCCGTCGACCGACTGCTTCTAAGAGGCTGCCCTGCAGGCAAAGTGTTGTACATACACTGTGCAAGGAACCCGTGTCCCCTTGTGGTACATAAAGACTCGGCAGGATAGGACCAGGGTCCTTCCCACGGCAAATTCAGGGAAATATGAACAGGTTTGATATACTCTTACAAAAAACATAGATAGTATATAAAAAAAGTAATGAATCGTAATTACACAAATATAGCGTTAAGGATGAAATGCTGTATTCTTTTCACTCTAACCTGGGTTAAAATTAAATACTAAGATGTAACAACAAATTACAATAGTACTGGAATATAATGCCAGTCACGAAAGCATTATGGAATGGATAGAACAACAGCATTATCTTATTCTTCCACTGACCTATGCGAAATAAGCCGCAAAAGGACGAAAATCTGGGCCAGGTTAAGGTGAACCAACTATAGAATATCTGAGCTGAAGAGAATAAGGGTATTTGTTTCATGATTCCCATCCATACTGTCCGTTGTACTTCTGATGAGGGATGCCTTCTTGCGGTGCCACTGATTTGGCTGGGCAACTTCCATGTCTGGTTATACGTGTCCCTCAACTATCTACCTATCCCCCGAATGTAGGATGATGTGCTGCAGGAAAAGGGCAGCATGAGCCTGCGGTCCACTGGATTCACGTGTAAATTAGTCTGGGATTGCCAGTATTACTACCAGTAATACCTAGTGTTATTCTCCCCCAGGTGGCCAGGGCGGGAGGCAGCTTGCAGGCGGAGTGTCGACTCACTCTGGGGCCTTACAAACGGAGTGTGTTCAAGACCCTCCGCGTCAGGATGAGAATGATATCTTATGTGGAAAACTACCATTCTGCAGGTTAGTCATATAAGTTTTTCCCTTAGCAAGTTCTAACAGTACATCATCATTATCGTCATCGTCGTCGTCGTCGTCAACATCATCATTATCATCATCATCATCATTATCTCCATCATCGTTGTCAGCTTCATGTATGTAGTCATTATCTTCCTAAGTGCTCTATGTCATTAACATCATCATTACCATTAGTGCGTGCAGGTGAAAATACCGATGTGTCCCTCTCTGTGCCAGAAAGCGAATGAACTCAAAAACTGCCATTCCTCAAGACAGTCTCAGGTGCCCTTTCTCTTCTAATACTAACCATATCATCACCATTACCTCGCCCGGACGGAGTCCGGCGAGGTATTGTTTTTGGTCGAGTTTGTTTCTTTATTTTTTAGCAACATTGCAGAAAAACGGCTGAATGAAATTACATGAAACTTTCTCAGTATATGAGGGAACTGGTCCCCAAAGAAAGTGATTAAATTTTTGAGGTAATAGAGTGACCTTGAAAGGTCAAAATTAAGGTCACGGATTTTCATAGGGATATAACTTGAAAACGGTTAAAGATAAAGATATTTACTATTATGAACATACAGGAATTCGTAGCATGGGCTTTCGTTTGGCACCAAGACCTCTGACCTTGAATGACCTTGAAAAGTCAAATTCAAGGTCACGGATATTCAGGGGGCTATAACTCGAAACTGGTTGAAGATAGATATTTACTTTTACCAACATATATGAAATCCCATATGAGTTTTTAATTGGTGCCTTGACTTTTGACTGTAGTGTGACCCTGAAAGTTCAATTTCAAGGTCACGGATATTCAGGGCGCTATACCAAGGTATAGGGAGTCTCATAAGGGCTTTCATTTGGCAGCATGCCCTTTGACTTTGAGTGACCTTGAAAGGTCAAATGCAAGATCACGGATCTTCAGAGGGTGTAACTTGAAAACATTTGCACCATTACCTTAGACTTTAATTGTGCACTGGCACTTAATGGTAGAAACAAGCAAATATTTAACAGCGATAAAATAACTGCTGTCAGGCGAGGTTTATTGTACCTGGGACTACTTGTTTTCATAATACTCATCAGTATCATCATCTTTATCTTTTATATCATCAAATTCCACGTCATCTTTGTCATCATCGCTCTCATCACTTCATCTTTTATGTAATAATTGAAATTATCACTAAGGTATCACCTTCACCACCATCAACAGTGCATGGATTGAAATTACTTATCTTTCTGTGTCACAATGCATTTGTTTATATTTTTGTAAAACTTGAATTCGTCAAGTGTATCGCAGGCGCCTGTCTGCTTGTAATTGGTAGTACATTATCATCATTAGTTTCATCCTTACATCAATCAGGCTTACCACTATACTCATCATCATCATCATGAATTTCAGGGTCCTGGTTTCTAGAACAGATTTAGTTAAATAATTCAACTCACTATCCTCCTCCTCATCAGTACACACAAGTGAAGTTTTAGAAGCCACTGATGCTTAGCTCTCTTCCAGTTGCATTCTTTATAACTATCATGCAACTTATTGATACTGTTATGCCGGTAGGATTAGGTCTGTGGTTTATGTGAGGAATATTCTGGAACTTAAGTGTTATGCCATAGGATTAGGCTGATGTTTATATCCGGAGAAGTGAGAAACATTCTGGAGACTTTGGCATGCCTTTTGTTTACTTTGTTTCTGACCTGAGGAATTAGTTCTTATTGTTATTGTTATTGTGTATTATTAATCAAAATGGATTATTGCATCAGCATTAGAAAATGCGAGGTCTCTACTAGGCTCTTGAATGTTCTGGGCTGCACTAATAAGAGGAGCTCGGGGTGGGGGGTGGACAAGTGTAACAGATGGAGACTGTTAAGTGTGAAAGAGTTCAGTTAAGGCAGTGGGTCAGTTTCAGTCACTGAGCCAGGGAGAAGAGGACCGTTACTTTGTATGCGGCAGTGAGTCTGAGCCGGTTAGACAATGAGAGTCAGTCAGTAACGGATATTCAATGAACAGTGAGTCAGTCAGTGCGTCAGTGATGGATGTACTGTGACAGACTCAGTGACAGAGTTAGTGAGTCAGACAGTGAGAGATAATCAATTAAGGATAGAGTGGTCAGACAGTCAGTAAGTGAGAGTTAATCAGCAAATGAACTGCAGTGAATGGACAGTGAACGAGTAGCAGTAAGTGAGGAACAGAGCTAATGTGAGAGAGAAAAGTGATGGTGTTTTGCATGTGTACCTTAGGTGTGCTTTGAAGGAATAAAGTCATTAAGTGTTCAACTGCCATTGTTTAACTGCCTGGCCTGTTTGTGTGCCGTTCTTGACGTATCAACGAAACCTTCCTTTGAATTTAATATTAGTTATGTGTTGATTCTTTTTCTGATCATGGATATATTATGTGTTACTCTGTAAAGTGTATTATTTTGCATCCTAACAATATAAAAAATGATCAGATCTTGTGTTAATTTATCTTACGTCTAAACGCATTTTCTGGGTACATGTTGAATTCACAGTAGTTCAGTTATTTTTATATCTTTTTTCCACGAGATCCATTTGAAATACGTATCCTTTCTCTTCAATGGAAACAAAGTATCTGTACATGTTATGCTTAAGGAAGTTTATAAATGGTTTTAATGTTAAGCATACATGGGCATAAAGAACATCATGATTATTCAAAAAACTATTCTTGGAAATACCTGCAATGCTGAATGATGATGGTATTGTTTATAATTTTAATACATTCAGATTAATGACATTTTTCATATCATATATATTATTATCTGCAGACGATTTTATTCAGCATAGGAAAGACTCTTCGAAACGGTTGTTAGATATTGCTTCTGACATCAGCAAAAATTTTGCATCCCAAGGTTTAGTAGACAAATTCAATGGTAGCGAGAGTAAGTCAGAAAATAACACAATCATGGTTAACCCACTGAGTGCCAGCAAACTTTGGACCTTCATGAAGCCGTGGTGCCAGCCAATTTTCGATCTTGTTATTTTTTTTTTGCTAGATAGGTTAGAAATGATAAGAAAACCTGGAGAACAATCGTAAAAGTACTCACAGAAGCCATTTAGGTCGATTTTGAGGTCGATTTTCCCTGACCAGGCGGCTGAAAATTTCGGAGTAACGCCCATAGACTTTATCGGCCGCCTCCGATACCCATTGAGATGAGGTAGGAGATTTTCGTTTTCTTCATCTCTAAGTATGTTATTCGAGCCAAAAACACTCTTGTTGGGTATATATATGGTATAGGAAGGCCTAGAGAGGCCTAGAGAGGTGCAGGAATATCACAGCCACCTAATTTGAGTTTTTGAATTTTGGTAAATACTGTATATCAAATTGCTGACGTACTCGTACATGTACGTCAGTGGCAATGTCCACGCATATAGGGGCCAATTTACATGTATGTCGTTGGCAAGGGCGGGTTAAATGGTAAGATTTTTGCTGATTCTATAAATACTAATACCAAATAAGTAGTTAGTCTAGTGACATGTTGGCTTATTTAGTTAGCCTGCTAAATCAGAAAACTTGTTATATATCTGCTTATAAAAGCAATCACCTATTTTAGAACAGTTTAAACCTTTTTAATAAACGATACCCATATTAAAGGAGTTGCTGATGTTGTCACTGGAAAATAACAAGGAAAAAAACAGAGGTAATTCGTTTATGTTATTGCTTATTAAAAAGAAAATAACGTTGCTGATTTGTTTTATTGTAAAATTTTGTGTGATGCAGTATTCCGCTCCATCAGAGTGTCATCACTACCTACAACTTTGCAGACTTTATCCGTACCAAAATATACTAATCTCTTTGAGTATAAAATAATTTCGAAAAGCAGGGATCAAGTGACCTGGAAATTGCTCTCCTGGGAAAAGTCTTCAATTATAAAATTCCAGTAGCCTTTCACTGTGACACCTTCAGACTGATACCTTGAGTTTCTTATAAATCAGCTTGAATGAACTAAAATTATTCTGAGAGACCTGCATAACATTACGTAACAAATATTAATATTCTTATATTTAAAAGCACAAGCAGTTACGAATAATAAAGCAAAATAACAAAAGCAGAAACCACAAAATTAGAAATCCTATTGCCAGCTATAGAGCTCAGTGAGAAGTGGTACTGTATATAATATGATTTTTTTCTTATTCTTCTTAGTTGGGGTTTACTGGCAATCACCCATTAGAGGGGCATTAGGCCTGATAAGACAAGTAGCAAAGTCTTATGGAAACAGAAACTGGCAGGAGACAAGACGGCCAGTCTAGGGGGCCAGGCATTTAGAAAGCATATAGTAGAAGGCATGAAGATCAGCAAGCTGTACCGTTTCTTCCCTGACAATCAGACTTGATGGAACTCCCTCACTCAGGTCTGCCGCTCAGGGAAGATCATAAAAGTGTCGGAAAGGTGGAATTCCCAAGCTAGTATGACCGGGTGTAGGCGCCGAGAATTATGAGGTGGTGGTATACCGGCATATCTAGCCAATCCCTGCAGACCTTGATCGCAGGGTGAGACGGGCTGCCCTCTGTAGCTGGAAGAGGGGAGGACTCAGCAATGTCCACATCGGCTGAGGAGTTGGTCAAGGAATCCTCAGCCATAGAGGTGGAGTCAGAAGAGTCCTGCCCCTCTTCAGTCACTGGTAACTAGTGGTGGTCGCCAGTATGGTCATTAACCCAGACCATGGTCTGATCCGGAGCCAGGTCGTTATCCAAAGTCATGCAGGTGCGCCAATTCAAAGGAGTGTCAAGCTGCAACCACTTCTGAGATGTCTGTTGGGAAGCAGTAGGCTGTGGCAGTCTGGTCTTAAGCTCTTGGCAATGATGAGAGGCAAGACGTACGTCATGGGTGAAGCACTTGCGAATGATGAGGTGAGGCAGCCCATTCTCCTCAAAGATCTTGGGGAGAAGAATGCACAACGACCCCTTGACAGCCCCACAGAAAGCCTTTGGCCGTTGTGACGCACATCTCGACGATATTGTTAACCTCTCCAGGGCTTGGAGGGACCCTGGTCTGGTGTCCCAGGGCTGGACAGTGCCATCATGCATGGGTGAAACCGTGCATGACCGCACCCCCGACCCTTAACATCCATGGCCTCACAACGCTTAGGAGTCCCAAAGATAACAAAGTTCACAGCCTCGCCATCCCTGAGAGATTGTAGGATGTGCCGCGGGTTTGGTGGAACCACAGCCTGGTGGTGCACGAATACACCAGTGCCAGTGTCCTGATGCTTGATGAACCCGAACCCCTCCCTGCAGCTGAACCAAACCACGGTCCCTTTGATCGGTGACATTGGCATCACTGATCTGTCAAAAGCCCCCCCTCAACGGGTTGTAGGCTAAAGCAGGAGAGCGCTGGAAAGACATGAACTTTAGGACTGATGAGCTCTCTCCTCTCTCTCTAATATGAATGACCGATCAACGGCCTAGATAACTTAGACCCAATTGAAGCTTGGAACCCAATCCAGCTCAAATGTATGAACACTGATTCATTTTAGCTTTGTTTATTATAATTAATTATGATGTCTATTATTCTTTAATAATTTTCTCATATAATAGAGCTATCTGTAAATTATTGCAAAAAATGTGGTCCTGAGCTGGTAAATGTTGAAGAACAGCTGAAAACGCCACTTATTTCATACATGTGAACATACTGGAGAGAGACACAGATCTGGACAAACTACAAGCCACCATTTTAAGTGCAGTAGTGGTGACGGATGCTTACGAACACAGGCTCAGGACAACGTAGAAAGGAATGGGACCGAGATGACAACTGACCACCATGATTCTCATCTGAGGTTATTAACCCTTTAACCGTGGTGCGTCACTTGCATGATGCCAGGGAGCAAGGGATCATACCGCGAGGCGTCACTTTTGTGATTCTGCTTTATTTTAATAGTTAAGGAGACAGGTGTTTTTTTTTTAGCTGAACCCTTGCTTTAGGGTATATACAAGGTTTTTTGGTTGTTTATTTTTCTCCCACATGTCCTGAACAAGAATTCGACGGATGCCACTCTGGCACCTTTGGGCAAAATTTTTTATAGGGGCAAATAAGTACCCCCTCCTTTATAAGCGATTTGGTCAGCCATTGTAATATTCAGACACTGCCCCCAGTTTCATCTTCTTGAAATTAAGTCACTGAAGATGTCAAGGTCTTATATCTTGTCTCTGTATGTCTAAATGTATATTGTAGTGCTTTAGTTTTCTTGTAGTTTCTATGAACCAGTGAAAAAAGAGGTGGTCACTATGGAGACAGTGAAGAAAGGAGTCAGAGTCGGAGACAAGACAGTGTATGACACAGAAAGGTTGTATGCAAGAATGCTCATGACAAGTGCTCACAAGGGCCTTGACTTAAAGGATGTCCTCAGTTATGAACTGGCACCCATCCCATTCAGTCTATTCGATGAATATGGTGATATGAGGAAAGGCAACAAATCCTCTCTTGTCAGCCATCTTGCAGTGTTGAAGCATTCAACCATTCAGCCTGAGGTTGAAATCATTGATGGTAATGCAATGCTGTACCACATCTCCTGGCCAAAGAATACAACAATGGAACAGCTGGCAGCTAACTTCAGCAAATCAGTATCTCGAAGTCATGAGGTGTATGTTATCTTTGACCGGTACCAGGAGGGGTCCATTAAGTCCCATGAAAGTGGGAGACGTACATCTGGAGCTCTGCCCCCTGACATCAAAATGACAATGACCACTCCTCTGCCTGTAGGAATGTGCTCATGAAGCATGTCAACAACAAAAAGCAATTCATTGGCCTTCTTTGTTCAGCACATGATGATGATAATGTGAATGTGAAGATGATTGGTCAGGAGGATGAAGAACTTGGACATGAAGAAGCCGATATCAACATCATCAGCTACACTCTTCTTTTGGAAGAGAGGAAAGCAGGGAACACATTCAGGTACTGAGTGAGGGCACAGATGTGTTTGTGGTGTTGGTGTACTTTTGTTGGAAACACCACCTCTCCCAGGAGGTCACAATGAGGAAATTTGATGGAACAGTTATCGATATAACTGCTACAGCTAGAAAGCTTGAAAATAAAAGCTTGCAGCTTTTGCCCCTGCATGTGATTACCGAGTGTGACACAGTCTCATACCCCTTTGGGAAAGGCAATGTATCTGCCATTAATGTCATGATGAAGCATGACAACCTTGATCTTGCTCCAGTGAGTCAACCAAACACTTCTGAAGAAGTCTTGATGGAGACTGGTCGTCGTCTGTTTTGCCTCTTGTATGGTGCCAAGAACTGCACAACCATGGCTGAAGTCCGCCACATGCTCTTCACCACAGAGAGAGAAAAATGCTCCAATCTCCGCTCTCTTCCGCCAACAGACGAGGCACTCACTCACCACATGAAGTGAACTCACCTTCAGGCAATGTTGTGGAAAGCTGCTGATGAGCAGCAACCCCCAGGTGTGAATGTAGAAGACTATGGATGGCATAACAGAGATGGGGTCCGCTATCCAGTAACAATGTATAGGCCTGCAGCACCTTCAGATCCGATGAAAGTTATCGCATGTGGTTGCACAAGCAGCACACCATGTAATCGTAAGCAGTGCAGCTGTAAGAGTGCAAAGATGTCTTGCACCACATTCTGCAGCTGCCAAACAGAGGACAAGTGCAACAATGAACATACAGTTAAGCAGATGTTTGATGATCCTCTTGAATCAGACAGTGAGGATGATCTGGATGAATAGATGTCTGATTTGAACTATGGATGCAAATGTTTAAAGCTAACATACTGTGGTGAAGTGTAGAGAGCTTTATTTTAAATATTTTGGTGAAGGGTAGTCTAGAGAACTTACTGTTGAATGTTAGTCATTGCTGGCATCATACATTTTGTTGCTGTTATATGCTATTTTTATACCTTTTGGTAGCTTTTTGCCCATACTATGTCCATGTATTGTCATGATGAATGTGTATGATGTTAAATAAAACTCAAAGACGTTATTATAATAGCAGTGACAGCTTGTACATAGTATTTAAAGCAAGTATTCTCTTGATCTTCTGCACAGTACCACAGTGATAAATATGGTCCCGCCGCCATTTTGAATTTCTGTTAATAAAAACAAATGCCCAAGGGTGCCAGAGTGGCATCCGTCAGATTCTTCATTAGGACACCCAGGAGGACTAGAAACAGCAAAAAAACCTTGTATATACCCTACTGCAAGGTTCACCTCACTGTCTCCTGGACTATAAACTTGCCCGGGATTTCAAGTGTCGGCTTGTAACATCTATCAGTACTACCAGTGTCCAGCTATACTCAGTTCTGCTAATGTCATCTGTACTCCCATCCGTTGTTGACAATTTAGTCATTTTTCCCCTGTCCTTGACTCCCCTCCTTACCTCCCCTCCATTACCTTCTCCTCCTGCATACCCAGCCACACTGTGCTACGCAAATCCTGGACGGATTATTCCACTCATTTTATCCATTGAAATGTGCCCTATGCCCTATTCTTATACAAAATAATATATAAAAGAAAGAGAAAAGGTAATTGATACTGCCATACATCTGGAATGTTCTACTTATCACTTGGCAACACCCCATGTGCACTCGTTCACTAATTTTTCCTTGTTTATTCCCCTTGAAATATGCCGTATGACATTCTCATAATAAAAATATATATAAGAAAGAAGGGAGAAGCCTAAGTGATATTTACATTCACCTGGAACTGCCTAATTTATTATGTATTGTCTAGATTTCCTGCCAATCGTTTCATAGCATAAAAATTAGCAGCTGTCACCACGCTGACATTGTCAACCCTTCCCTGCCCATAATACGCCACATCATTCAGTTTACTGTCGTCTTTCAAGGTGAAACCATGTCGGATTCGTGCCTGTCCAATTCCGCTGCTTCTGAGCCCCCTGTGAAGGACCCTGTGACCTCTACCCCTACTAAACCTGGTGTGGGAAGGGGTAAAGGGCTAAGTGACTCTTCTGTGGAACGTCTATCTATCTATCTATTGCCAGATGCCTCAATCCCGTTCGGGGTGGCCAAAAACAAATCGCCTTCACGTCGCCCTGTCCCCCTCCATTTCACTGCCCAGTTCCCAACTCACACCTCTCTCTCTCATATACCTCTCCACCCCATCCCTCCATCTCATCCTCGGCCTCCCCCTCCCTCTCCCCCCCTCCACCTCACTCACATACACTCTCTTCGTCAGTCTCTCACTCTCCATCCTCTCCACATGGCCAAACCACCCCAGTGTATTCCTCCTAACGCTTCCTATCACATCCACATCCACACCACAATGCTCCTTTATATCCTCATTTGTCAGCCTGTCTTTCCATGTGACTCCACAGGCTCCTCCTAAATAACTCATTTCCACTGCTCTCACTCTTGCCTTGTGCTCTTCCAACAACGTCCAAGCTTCACTTCCATACGTTAGAGTTGGTATCACAATACTGTCATGTAGTAACTTTTTCACTTCCATGCTTACTTCCCTGTTTCTTATCACTGCTTTCAAGGAACCAGCAACCTTTTTTCCCTGCTGTACCCTTTCAAGCACTTCACCCTCCAAACCATCCCTACCCATCACACTACCCAAGTACTTAAACGTACTCGCATTTTCCAATTCCTCACCATCCAACCTCACTGTACATTCACTGACTTCACCTCTCTCAAAGACCATCACTTTACTCTTCCCTACATTCACCTTTAGATTCCGTTTCTTACACACTCTCCCAAACTCATCCACCAAGCCTTGCAGCTCCCCTTCGTCTTCACTCAACAACACAGTATCATCAGCAAACAACAGTACGGGGAGTTTCCAAACACTACCCTCTCTCACCAAGGCCACTCCAACATCCACTACCCTACCTTGTACCTCTTTTATTATCCCATCCATGTACAGATTGAACAACCATGGAGACATGACACATCCCTGTTTCAACCCAACCTTCAAAGAGAAAAATTCACTCAGTTCACCATCCACACGCACTGCAGCCATAGCACCATCATACATACTCTTCACAACATTCAACAACTTCCCATCTACTCCATATATTCTTAATATTTTCCACAATCCTTGTCTATCGACCCTGTCATATGCTTTCTCCAAATCCATGAAGGATGCATACAACTTCTTTCCCTTCTCTAGAAACTTTTTCACTAAAGATCTAAGAATGAATATCTGATCAACACAACCTCCTCCCTTACTAAAGCCTCCCTGTTCTTCTCCAACTAATTCCTCTGTTCTTTCTGTAACTCTGTTAATAAGTATCCTACCATACACTTTTCCTATTATACTAAGAAGACAAATGCCCCTATGATTACCACACACTTCTTTTTCCCCGTTTCCTATGTACAAGGGAATAATTATACATGACTTCCATTCCTCTGGGACTCTACCTTCCTCCCAGGCCAAACTGCATATCTTCCACATCCATTCTACTACTATCCCCCATGCTTCAGCATTTCACCACACGCTCCATCAATTCCTGGGGCTTTCCACAATTTAACTTTCCTCATTGCATGCACAACTTCTATTCTACTGATTTCTTCCTATCTTCTCACCTCCCTCCTTCTCCCAGCCATTCCCCAGCCACTTTTACTCACATTACTTCTATCCTCTATGTTCAACAATTCCTTAAAGTGTTGTCTCCATCTGCTCACTTTTTCTCCCTTCTCCACTAGTAATCTACCATTTTTATCTTTCACTCCCCTGCTACCTTCACTTCCACCCTGTCTTACTCTCTTCACCTCTTTCCAGAACATTTTCTTACAGTCTCTCCACTTTACACTCAAATTCCTTCCAAATTCCTCATCCACTCTCTTCTTACTCTCTCTTACTAATCTTTTCACCTCTCTCTTCATTTCTACATATAACTCTCTCTTCCTCCTCTCAGTTTCTTCCACGCCCCTATTACTCATCCATTCATTGTATGCTTTCTTCTTTTGTGCCACAGCCTGTCTCACCTCTTCATTCCACCACGCTGTTCCTTGCACCCCGCTCCGTCTTCTCTACATCCCACACACCACATCACATGCTGCACAAATTTCTTCTGTGAATATCCTGCACACACCTTCCACGTCCCCCATCTGCTCCAATTCATGTTTGCCCAATCGTTCCTCCACTTCTCTCTTATATTCTTTTTCTCATCCTCTTGTAACCTTTCCACTCTCCTTGCAAATACTCCTTCGTCCCGTCCTTCCCTTCTTTTATTTCTCTATCTTATTTGGATCTTGATTCTGGCCACCACCAAGTAGTGGTCAGAAAGTCCACTCCCCCAACCTCTATAAGCTCTTGCATCCATTACACATCTTCGCATCCTTTCATCCACACACACATAATCAATCATTGCCTTCCTTTCATTCAGTTCACCACCCACCCTTCTCACGTTCTGTGGAACGTGAACTGGCTAATTTATCAATGATAATGATGGACAGTGACTACGATCTTTCTGGTGACTCTAAAACAGTGCAAGTGAAAATGTAAATAATGTGTAACTAGCAAGTGAAAACAATGAATATAAACATAACTGAACAGTGGAAAATAGTTTTATAAGATACTGCAAGTGACAGTGCATAACATAGTGTAAATAAAATAGAGATGTAAATAATGTAAATAAAATGGAGAATGTGATAAAAATGTAAATAATGAGTAATATAAGAATACAAGTATAAATACTTGGAGTAATGAAAGTGAAAGTGAAAGCTTCGCTCTAGCATGTATAAATACTTGGAGTAATGAAAGTGAAAGCTTCGCTCTCTAAGCTAGTTTACTGAACGAGAAAGTGAATGCCTGGATTGAAAATAAACTACTAGTACTGAAAGAAACTTATGGAAAAATATTGTATATACAATTAAGTGTAATAAAGTACTAGGAGTATAAAGTGTGTATATTTATAAATAATAAATGACAGCTCCGCCTCAGAATACCATCGGGGAACGAGCGAGGGTGGAAAGCTCGTATGCGTTCGTAGTTTACATTGCTTTCACAGTTTTTTTTTTTTTTTGAATATGGATTTTACACTACTTGAAATTCATAGAATAGTGTTTTTAGTTATAACATCAGGCAGTAGTGACCATATTACTGGGTATCGGGAAGTGTAAAGTGGAGACTTCATTACTCAACTCCGGAAGTCTCCATAAGTCCTACGGTAGTCGACGAAGGCTCAACAAACATCCCAGGAGAAAGCTGAAGGTATGTGCCATGTGCTTATTTAATGTTTATATTCTAGGACTAATAACTGATTTTTGGCAAATATTTTTAAAAAGTCAGTCGGAGTGCGATTACCCCCGCGGGACGCGCACAGCACACTCCCGACAACCCCGCGGTTAAGGGGTTAAGAATATCAAAAGACGTCACTTCACTGAATGTATTGAGAATGTAACTGTTGGGTATAAACTGTGCCTCTGTATGTACAATATGAATTTATTTAAGGGAAGGAGCGATTACGTGTAGGCAATGACTGCTGTTTTTGCTTAAGTTATATGCAGTTTTTATTAATTGTTGTGCTAAAAAGAAAAAGACTGAGGTGTGGAAGTTTGCCGTCATTACTTGTAAGCACAGAAGATGAACACAGCTGCGAAACAAGATGAAGAGAGAGAGAGAGAGAGAGAGAGAGAGAGAATTTTCCAATTCTTTATTATGCCAAAGCTCGTGGCATACTATAGTTCTTAGGTTGTCATTATCGTACCCTGGCAACCTACCATTCAAAAGTGCGTCCGAGTTCGTATCATTATACACGAATCATATTATTATGCACGAATATATTATACACGAATAGTATTATACACGAACATATACATGAATCACTTGCGTCTCATGTTATACACAAAATAGGACGCACTTTTGAATGGTAAATTGCCAGAGTACGATAATGACAACTTGAGTCGTGCGCCGCGTCTGTATCCTGCCATTTTCCCTCTCCTCAGTAACAGCCTAATTTTTGCATCCTTACTGGTTATTACTCTTCACTGCGATGACGTTTACGTTACATCCGCACTCGAGAAGTGAGGAATGGTGCTGTATGCTCGACGTGTTTGTTCTCTCTCTCTCTCTCTCTCTCTCTCTCTCTCTCTCTCTCTCTCTCTCTCTGTTAACAAAACAAATGAATTATTTTTATCTGATTGTAACCAAATTCGGTGGAAGATAAATGGTTAGCAAGATGATCTTTTTTTTACTACAGGCCAGTAGTAACAGTCACAGGACAGTGCCAAAGCTTGATCTAGCAAAGTAAAGTTAAACTGTGTATCTGATTTCAACAAAACCTGGTGGTGAGGCTGACGGTCATGTAGGAACGATGGGGTCCGATTTTGATAACAACCAGGCAATGGTCGAGGACAGATGGCAAGGTCTAAGATCGACCCGTGTGTTTGTGTGGGAACGAATAACTAACACAACTGAAACCTGATTTGCCTCAGACTTGGCGGAAAGGTTAAGATCAGACGAAGGGCTGACCTACCTTTTTCTTTACAGAACAACAGGTCAAGTGGCAAGTTCAGCTACGCTTTGTCTAGAACTTCGTGGAAGAATTAAGGGAACTCCAAGAATAAGGGGATTTGATATTAAGAACAATCAGTCAAAGGTCAGGATAACAGGGAAAGGTCAAACGTAAAGGTCACAAGACAAGGTAGCACAAACAGCTTTGATCTAACATGGACGTAACTTAGTGGAAAAGATAAGGGTTAAGCAAGAATGAAAAATCGATTATGAGAGAATCAGTCGAAGGTCAATGTCACAAGGCAAAGTCACATTTCCCGATCGCGACCAACTGGTGGGTGCGGGTGTTGCACTCTCTAATTTCTCTTCTTGCTGAACATTTCATTCTCCCTGTCTCAGATAAATATAATGCAGGTTACGAGAGGTCTGTATCTGAGAGGGCATCAGTGCACGCAGTACCTACCTTTCCAGTTAATTATGTTTGCGTTATGCTGAATACAATGGGTGTAATAAACAAAGTGTAAAAACATAAAGCGCCATCGTTTCGAAAGTCATATATATATATATTTTTTTTAGGGTAGTTTTGTTCCTCCCGCTTTTTTTTTTTTTTCTTTCTTTCTTTCTTTTCCTTGCAGCATTATTTATTTTAGTGTGCTTTCATTGTTACATTTTCCATCTTGCCTATTCTCGGTGCAATAATATCCATTTCCCCTTTCCTCTACTTCCCCTTTAGTGACCGTGCAACAGTACTTGTTTGCCGTCACTGATTCATTATTTATTATCCCCGTCCTTCCGTGTGCAGTATTTTTTTATGTACGTTTTTCTCTGTAACTTTAAAGATTTTCTTTTTCCCTGTGCAGCATCATCTGTTCCCCTCTTCCTTCAGTGCATCATTATCTGTCCTTAACCCTGTGATATCCTTTACCCTCTAATTTTTCTTATCATTTGACGCATTTAGGATTAACGTGTTTTTTCTGTTTCGTTTCTCCTTCTTCCATCCAACAAACTCGGACTTTTCGTTTTCTCTGTCTCTCCGTTAGCTTTCGTTCTTTCACCCGTAAGTTCACTTTACTTTCCTCTTTTAAGCTTCTAACTGTTTCTTCCAGGTCCATCCAGCTTTTTTGCTCTCTTTTTCTCCCAGCATTATCTTTCTTCTCCATCGCTTGTTTCCCTTTGTTTTCCTTTCTCCTTTCACCATGTTTGCTTTCTAAATATCTCTCTCATCTTCGTTTTGCTCACTTTGGATGGATTTTCCCAACTCTTTCCACAGTGTTATTTCTCTAATTATATCCTTTTCTTCCCTTCTCTTTGATGTTCTTCTGTGGGCTTAAATGAAGAGCTTTTACTAAAGTTGTCGCTAAGTGGCGCCACCTCAGGTGTCAGCTGATGGCAGATTTGGATTCTCCACGTCAAATTACCTTAGGCTATATTGTACCACTCTTGTCTCTAAAGGCCTCCTAAATCCGCAAGAAGAAGAACGCTAGCCACTCATTGACCTGCTGCTTATTGCCGCAGGTAAAAAATGCTACCTTCTGAAACGACTGAGATAACATATTATCTCATGTTATACTAGCAGGGGTAGCCGGCGTTGCCCAGCTAAAAACCTTGTGATCATGCAAAATAGCATTGCCTGGGACACTGGATGGCAACATCCCCTGTGGAAGAAGACCCCCTAGATCCCGTTTTACCCACTAAACCAATTTTCCTCCTTGGGATCATTTTCCAGGGATATACTCCCCACAGATCTATTCCTACCATGGACCCATTTCACACCATCCAGCCACCCACCAACCCAGCTCACCCTCGACACCTACCCATCCCACCCCACCAATCCGTCCATCCATCCATTCAAACCATTGTAGCTAATAGCTTGCAGACATAGTTGTAAAAAAAAAAAAAATGTACGGTAATTATCTACCATGTTT
This sequence comes from Coenobita brevimanus, assembly GCF_032717465.1. Lineage (NCBI taxonomy): Eukaryota > Metazoa > Arthropoda > Malacostraca > Decapoda > Coenobitidae > Coenobita > Coenobita brevimanus. The sequence goes on from NC_137007.1 coordinate 12,326,637, forward strand.
CCAGTATGATCACATGATTAAATAGCTCTAATGCTAGCCATCTGGGGCGCCGCTTTAGTAACTGCAAAGTACTCATTTAAATACACCGTAAAAGGTTACACCCATCAGAGCTATTTACTTCTACCTGCATTTCCCTCGATTTCCATAGAGGACAGAGAGGGGCAGACAAACTTTATATATATATATATATATATATATATATATATATATATATATATATATATATATATATATATATATATATATATATATATATATATATATATATATATATATATATATATATACGGAGTGTTATTTTTGCCGTGTGATCTAAACGATTTGTTGTGTTTCACTATTCATCCTGTGAGGCATCAACCATATGCTCACTGTTATCCTGTTCCGCAGTGCTGGAGAGGGATGCCTTCATGTGGTGGTACAGATATAACCTGCCACTGGAGATGACCAGTTATAATAATGCCCCCCAAAAGAGGAAAGTGGACTGTGCATGAAGATCAGCTTTGGCCTGATGTCTACCAGGTCCACGTTCAGACCAGCATGGGGTTCAGGCAACCACCAGGTGAAGTCGTACACCGCCAATTTTGGAATGTGGAATTTGGTGCTGCTTGCAAAGAACTTTGCTTGTTTGAAGGTTTAGATTTGTCCACCTAGAAAATTAGCGTGGACATGGGCAGATGAAGCCCGTCAGAGAGTAGCAGGTTAATCATGAGTTTTGCTAATAGACAGTAGATGTTGTTGAAGCCGAGTGACAATGAAATCCAAGATTGCAACATCAGCTGGATGAGTCTGTGAGGTGGTAACAGGGCAATTTTCATTCACGTCGGTGAACGGAATGTTTGAGTGAACATGGAGGAGCAAGTCGACAATGTCAGAAAAGTTGTTGTCCCAGTACTGGGACTGGTTATCAAAAAGGGCTTCAATACTCAGCAACTCAATATAAGCCCGAGTGCTGGCATCGAGAGGTGGCAGGAGTGCAAGAGTGCATTGGCGGATGTCAGGAGGCTCAGGTGGAGGGGCAGAGGGTGGAGCGAGTGGAACGTCAGTGTCACGTGAAGCAGTAGGTGGAGGTTGCTGGGTTGACTTGCCTTTCTTCTCCTTCTTTCTTCTCCTGCGAGATGGTGCTGGCAAGGAAGCAGTCAGAAGATTGGCTGGAGCCTGTTAGTCAACCAGTATGCCAGCAACAGACCTCGTTGGTGAAGAGGGAGGGTCGTTGGGATCGTGGATCTCATGACGATCGGGGATAGAGGCCCGTGACTCCTCGGCTTCCGGCAATGGTGGTTGGACTTTCGTGGTGATAGGGTCGATATCCATATCTGGTGCTGGGTCAACAGTGGTAGGGGTAGTGGTGGTGGCCGTCACCCTCTTGAGAGGATCATCCAGCTGAAGCCGTTTCCGCGGTGTTGTGTAGGGCCGGACTGACTGCAGTGGCCAAGCCTTATGCTTCTGATTTAAGTCTACTAATACCAAGTCGGTTCACTTTCCATCAGAGCGCAGGGAGGCGTGGCTGGTGTGTGACGTCAGGTGGCTTAAGTAACAAAAAATGTATAAAACTGTCGATTCAAATTAAATATTTATAACAAGGGAAAACAAAGCAGGGGAAGAAGTGCTTCCCTCACACCCCTACACCTTCCATCACACCCCCACACCTTCCCTCACACATTTCAGTCCCTTCCCTCATTTCACCGAACCGAAAAAGTGTCATGGTCTGAGTAGTGGAACAAACATCCACCCTCCATCATGGTCAGGAGTCAACTGAGCTAGTGTTTTGTGCCAGAGCCAGTCGACGTCACTCTGATGCTCCGCTCCCTGCGCAAGCTTGGAGCCGTTTTAGAAGGAAGTGAACAGACTTGGTATTAGTAGACTTAGCTTCCGACAAGGTGCGGAATATGCATCACGGGTGAAGCTCTGAGGGATGGCAAGGCACGGCAGTCCATTCTTCTTAAAGATTTGTGGAAGGAGGACCAGCAGCGCAGCCTTGTTGTTGCCACAGAACACCTTCGCCATTGTGATACACATTGCAACAACAGTATCAATCTCCCTAGCACACCGAGGATCCCTACGACGGCGCCTCCGGGCCATTGGGCACCGCCGTGCATGGGCCGAGCCCTGCACAGCCACGTCCCATACTTCTGTAATAAATATGTAAACTTTGACGAGATTGTGGTGGGATTCAAATCCCAGCTCTTACTGTCCCTCTCTGTCCTTTGTTATATACACAAAATATTCCCTAGTATTCATATAAACATGTGTGCAGTCCAAAAATATATAAATTACCAATGGTACAACACGAACTGACTTTGATGCATGGTCGTGAAGAGAGTAGACGTGTTTTCCACTGCGCTCTTCTCTAGTTCTCAGGGCTGCCTCACCGGCATTAGCTTCTTTTTTTTCACCCTTCTGGTGACGCTTAGGTTTATCTAGTACTCAGTTACCTCCCTTCCCTGTTGGTCTTGAACAGTAGGTGTCTGTTCTAATAAACTGAGTTTACCTTTGCTTATCGCCCACGGAGGGTCCCCCACACTGATCGCTCTGGGGCGTGAACGGACACAGTCGGGCCTCCCTGGAGTGGTTTGAGAGGGCAACCTCAGATATAGGTGTTTTGCCCCTGGTTGTTTGTCCCTTGATTGTCTTTTCTCCTTCTTCCCACTTCCCCCGTTGGGGGGGGGTTACTATGGAGGACGCCCCTGCTGCCTGCCCCCCCTCAGGGGGGGAGGTAGTCCTGACCGACCCCCAACTACTACACGGACTGACAGCCCCCAGACAGAACGGCCCCAGACTCGTTTTTTTTTTTTTTTTTTTTTTTATGTGTCTGACTCTGGGCATAGGCTTCACAGCCTGCTATCAAGGCCCAGCAGTCCTCCTACATACCATACACCTCTACATGTCACCACTTCGGCACTAACACCCACCGTCCATATTGAATGCATGCTAGGGCTGTCTCATACAGGACTGGTGTATTGGTATTAGCGGGGGTATTTTTACGACATGTCGGCGGGTCTTCTGGTAGATCAGTAAAGACTGAATGAAATTCAAATCCTTAAACTGTTCCCTGCCCCAGCCGGGATTCGAACCTGGGTCCGTTAGGACTACAGGCCACCTCTCTACCGATTGAGCCACCGCCTCCCCCTATTAATAATATAAGCCCACAGAAGAACATCAAAGAGAAGGGAAGAAAAGGATATTATTAGAGAAATAACACTGTGAAAAGAGTTGGGAAAATTCATCCAAAGTGAGCAAAACGAAGATGAGAGAGATATTTAGAGAGCAAACATAGTGAAAGGAGAAAGGAAAACAAAGGGAAACAAGCGATGGAGAAGAAAGATATTGCTGGGAGAAAAAGAGAGCAAAAAAGCTGGATGGACCTGGAAGAAACAGTTAGAAGCTTAAAAGAAGAAAGTAAAGTGAACTTACGGGTGAAAGAACGAAAGCTAACGGAGAGACAGAGAAAACGAAAAGTCCGAGTTTGTTGGATAGAAGAAGGAGAAACGAAACAGAAAAAACACGTTAATCCTAAATGCGTCAAATGATAAGAAAAATTAGAGGGTAAAGGATGTCACAGGGTTAAGGATAGATAATGATGCACTGAAGGAAGAGGGGAACAGATGATGCTGCACAGGGAAAAAGAAAATCTTTAAAGTTACAGAGAAAAACGTCCCTATTAATAATGTAGAATTTGTAATCATCACTGCTCTAGGTTCCACTCCCTTGAGCAGTCTCAATCCCTTCATGATCAAGAAGGTCATTGATGGCTGTGCTGGGGAGGTGGAACAAGTAAAAAAACTTGGGAATGGAGACCTCCTCATTAAGACTTGTACCTCATCTCAAGTAAAGGATTTGTTGAAGTTGCACAAGTTTCACTGCTATGATGTCGAAGCCAAGATCCCAACATCCATGAATTCCTGCAAAGGGGTTATCACTTGCAGGGATCTCATGGTGATGAGTGAGGAAGAGATCATAGACGAACTCACTCAGCAAGATGTCATTGATGCAAAATTTATCACCAGATTCTCGGAAGGTGTCATGACAAAGACAGCGACCATTGTTTTGACTTTCGGTAAAGTATCACTTCCTAGCAATGTAAAAATCGGTTACGAAATTGTTCATGTGCGGCCATACATCCCCAACCCTTTCCGTTGTTTGAAATGCCAGTTATATGGGCATGGTGCCAAGACTTGTCGGGCTTCCCAGCCAGTGTGTGGCAAGTGTGCAAGCCAAGGTCATGATGCGGAACATTGCACATCTGAGACGGTCTGTTGCTTCCACTGCAAGGGCGCTCACTCCACTTCCTCTAGGGATTGTCCCAAGTGGAAGAAGGAGAAGGAGGTCTGCACAGTGCAGGCAACGGAGGGCATTTCCTACTACGAAGCTAGGAAAAAGGTGAAGGAGTTGCATGCAACTCCCACGCCGAATAGGTCCTATGCTTCGGTGGTAATGTCCCGTCCTGTGATGTGCTCTGTAGAGACTCAGACTGGTCTTGTCCTTCTCCGTCCTGTCACTCACAGTACCTCTCCATCTCGATCTCCTGTCCACTCCAACTCTCTCACTGACAACCCTAAGGTTTCAACCTATTCTCAGGCTGCTGCTGCCTCTCCATCAGTATGGCCTAAAGCGAAACCTGACAAGTCTAGTAAAAGTAACATGACCACCCTCACAAAACAGTCTCGTCCTCATGTTCTTCCAGTTCCCACTCCAGCGAGGGAGAGGAAGGTTAGCTCTTCCTCGGAGGAGTCAGGGAACCTAGTAATTGACGATAATATGGAGGTTTCCGTGAACAAGCACCGGGATAGGACCCCCGGTAGTCGCTCGCCTTCTGGTGGGCGACAAAAAAAGACGAAGCACACTGGCCCCCAACGAAAATCTTAAACCGTCGCTTTCACTGTATTACAGTGGAATTGTAGAGGTATTGGGAATAAGTTACAAGATATAGCAATCTTGCTTTCTATACACAGGCCAGACATTATTTGTTTACAGGAGACACGCCTGGAGGATCATCCTGATCCTCCACAGTTCAAACACTATCACTCGTACAGAAGATATGAAGGTCACGGAGTTGCCATTTACACACACAAATCACACCCACAAACGGAAGTGATTCTAAATTCTACTCTGGAAGCTGTCGTGTGCAGAGTAAAATTTAATAACACATACCTGTCTATTTGCTCTCTGTACTGTCCTCCACATGGCCCCATTGATATTGATGCTTTAAATTCACTATTCGAGCATCTGCCTGGGAAAAAGTTAGTGTTAGGCGATTTTAACGCCCATCACTATCAATGGGGTAGTTTGAGGATTGATGGTCGTGGGGAGCAAGTAGCTGACCTAATACTACAGTCGAACCTCTGTCTTCTGAACAATGGTAGAGCGATTCGTGTAGATGATCGTACTGGTAACTTTTGGCCATTGACTTATCTTTGGCCTCCCCTGGTATACATCAAGATTTCTCATGGGACCCTTACGACGACTCCTTGGGAAGTGATCATTTACCCATCTGTCTTTCTTATACACGCGACATCATTTCGGACCCTCTGCCTCCAAAATTTAACTATAAGAAAGCAGATTGGGGATCCTTCTCAAGGATTGCCAATTTAGATATATCTGGGGAGACCATAGATGTTAAGGTCGAAAATATAACTACTTCCATATTACACGCAGCTCAGGCTGCAATTCCCAAGACTTCTACAGTTCATGCGAAGCATAGAACACATTGGTGGATGCCGGATTGCCGACAAGCATTAAGAAAACGCAATAGGAGATACAGGATTTTTGATAGTCAGGCCACTGAGGAAAATTTTATTGCATACAAACAGGCACGGGCTGAGGCAAGGAGAATAATAAGAAGGGCTAAACGTGACTCCTGGCGGTCCTTTGTGTCCACGGTGACTCGTACAACACCATTACCTAAAGTCTGGTCCACTATAAGATTATTAAATAATAAACGCCCATACTTCCCTGTGACCACCTTGCAGGTGAATAACACCACCTATGACGAGCCCGTGGACGTTGCTAACATCTTGCCAGGAGTTTTTCATGTGTAAGTAGCTCAGCCAATTATGACCCGCGTTTCCAACATCATAAACGCATGGTTGAGCTACAGATTATTGACTTTGCCACAGAAGACGTAGACTCCCCGTGCAACCAAGAGTTTACGCTAGATGAACTGCTCCTTGCCCTTAAATCCTGTAAAGACACCAGCCCTGGACCAAACACCATCATGTACGGTATGATCCAGCATCTTAATCAGGACAACCTGATTAAAATGTTAGCATTGTACAATGAGATTTGGGCATCTCGAACGTTCCCAAACTCATGGCACTTTGCGCACGTCATACCGATACCCAAAGAGGCTGGTCGTCTTATGAATCCCACTTCATTTCGTCCTATTGTGTTGACTTCTTCTCTATGTAAGGTCATGGAAAGTATGGTTAACAATAGGCTTCTTTTTGTTTTAGAGTCAAAGAATTTGTTAAACGATCAACAATGTGGCTTCCGTAAATACAGAAGTTCACTAGATCATTTAATGAATTTGGAGCATTGTATTGCAGAGGCATTTGCCAATAAAGAATTCATGATAGGGGTGTTCTTGGACATCCATAAAGCCTATGACATGACCTGGCGACACGGTATACTAATGAAGCTCTATGCTTATGGTTTATCCCGCGCCGTCCCGGCAACGTGAATTAACGCGGCAACATTGCAAGGTCCCTAATTTGCACAATTTTCAATTTTCCCGAGTGATTTCGCGAGTGATTTTGGGCACGTATACACGGGACACCTTTCTCTATTACTCTACAAGATGACAAGCAGGAACAATGCCTTACACCGCATAACCTCTCCCCTCCCCCCTGCCCGCCATTGTCTCAACAATTCACCTGTTACCAGTGACCTGGCCAATAAAGACATTCAGGGCCAGAGTGATTCCCCAATCGATGACAATGTGGAGGACAAAATTTAGAGGAAGAAACAGTCAGAAATGATGATCAGGTAATGTGGGAAAAAGAAGGTCATGAATGGTGATGAGTTAGTGAGTGAAACAATGCTTATAATGCCTATATTACTGTTTGAAAACCAATATACTCTTGTACTACATATAAATTCGTACCAAGTAAATAAATACTGTTTATGAGTGGATAAAATAGTTACCCTCCCATAGAACTCGTTTTCTTTGGTGCCAGCCTGTTAGAAAACCCAGTCAGGTAAGGAAGTACTCGCACCTAAATCCGGTATTTTAAACCTCAGGTGAGCGATTTCTCTATGAATTTTCGATGTTTCTCACCAAAAGCAGATGTTTGAGCCCAAAAAAAAAGGTCCAAAAACGTCGGGATGGGGTGTATTAAGAGGAAATTTGCCTATTTTTATTTCAAATTTCTTAAGGGACAGAACTTTCTCTGTCAAATTGCCCCGTAACGTAACATCGGATATATTTATCCAGGAAAACGGGGTGCCACAGGGAAGTGTGCTTAGTCCTACTTTATGTAGTATTATGATCAATGATATTCTGTCATCAGCTCCCATCCCGAGGAATCTTAAATACTCACTCTACGCTGGATATTCTGTCATCAGCTCCCATCCCGAGGAATCTTAAATACTCGCTCTACGCTGACGATTGTGCAATATGGCACTCTTCCCGTAATGCACAATTTTCGGCTGGACGGATTCAAGCAGCCCTTGACTCCGTCCACCAATGGGCCTTGCAGTGGGGATTTAAGTTTTCCGTAGGTAAGTGTGCCGCTATAGTCTTCACTAATCGTAACGTACCTAATTTGTGCTTAACTTTGGATAATCAGGCGGTACCTTTTCAAAATTCTGTAAAATTTTTAGGAATACATTTTGATCATAGAATGAATTCTAAACTTCACGTTAATACTTTGCTTGCTCGTTGTGATAAACCGTTAAATGTCCTGAAGTACCTAGCAGGTACTACCTGGGGTGCCGACAGAAAATCTTTATTAATGGTGTATAAGTCCCTTATTCGATCGAAGCTAGACTATGGCGCACAGGTGTATGGCTCAGCATCCAATGCCACACTGAAAGGATTGGATGTGTTACAGAATAAATGTTTGCAAATGTGTCTTGGAGCCGTCCTGTGTACCCGTGTGGCTCGTATGGAAGTGGAGGCGAATGTGCCTCCCCTCCATATTCGCCGTAACCACCTGGCCTTGTCCTACGGCATAAGGACGTTTAGGAAAAGTAATATCGGCAATGTGGCCTGTACCCCCCTGCGTCAATACCACCACCTTCTGCGGGGGGTGCGTCGACCACTTGCCGTTCGCCTCCACTTACTGACTCAGGAGTTTGGTGTGGACCCCAGTGACTGTGACAAGTTGGTGTTTAAAAAGATAGCGCCTTGGGAGCCACCCAGCTTTACAGTGAATGTCTCATGACTCCCAGCACCAAAGGCCAAGGCGCCGGAGGCGGAGGTCCACCACTTGTTTCGTAACATCATTGTTCATCACTTGGGGTCCCATCAATTGTACACCGACGGCTCCAAGTCGAGTGAATGTGTGGGTGCAAGTGTGTGATCGACTGAATGTGCACTTAGGTATCGGTTGCCGACTCATACATCTGTGTTTACCTCCGAACTTTTTGCTATTGACAAAGCCATAGACTATGCTCTCAATTCTAGGCATGACTCATTTGTCATATTTTCAAATTCAAAATCAGCCCTTCAGGCAATTGCATCTTGTACTACGGACTCTCACGAGATCCAGGGCCGCATCGTTAAGAAGTTGCATTCATGCAACAAGTCATTCACGCTGATCTGGGTGCCTGGTCATTGTCGTATCTACGGCAATGAGCAGGCTGACTTACTTGCAAAGTCGGCTGTAGGGCTCGAGGAGACTTGGGACGTTCCTCGTGATCTACGGTCGAGTCTCTCTCTCGGAAAGAAATCAATAACTCTTCTGTGGCAAGGTCAGTGGACCAGACTAAATATTCCGACCTGTAAGCCGTACCTGGGCTACTGGGACACCGCCAACCGCCCCAGTCGCCTGGAAGAAAAAGACGGCACGGTTACGGCTTAATGCCACCATTTTAACACATATGAAACCTTATATGGAAAGACGCTTCCCACCGCACTGTGACATCTGTGATGCGGTGTTATCTATCAGTCATATCATCCTGCGCTGTCGGCGATTTATTCGTGAACATGCTTCACTTATAAATTACTGCGGCGCAGGAGACGTCCCCTTCAACCTTTCCACCATCCTGGGTGATGGGGACATTGTTATGACTGATAAATTGATGGCTTTCTTGAGAGAAACCGGACTGATCAGAGTGATGTGACTTTTTTACTGTGTGGTTATGGTTTTTATCAACGATGAATATGTATATATTGTAATATTAATTAGGGTTGACAGTTGACATATTTTAAACTGTTCCTCCTCCCACTGATTTATTTCTAATATAGATGTCCCCTAAATTAAGCCAAGTTCCTCGCCTGACAGTCACCAGCTGATGAGTGCAAGTGTGCAATATAGGAAGGTATTGGGCACTTGCAGTCGATGCTGGTCTGCTGGGCGAGGTTCTTCACTTTTTGTATAAATTATGTAAATACATTATACCATCTTGCTTAAGTTATTCTAATTAGGGGCGACAGCTGACGTATATGGAAATGTTCGTGACTCGTCTGGTTCCCTTTCATATATTGATGTCCCCTGTATTAGGTTGTGCCTCGACTGACAAGCACCAGGTGATGAATGCAGGTATGTAAAGTAGAAAGGCATTACATATCTGCAGTCGATGGTGTTCTTTTGGTCGAGGCTTTTTTACCATTAGTGTAGGTCTAGTTATTTGTCTCTTAGGACTTAGTATAGGTTAGCGATTTGTCTGTTAGGTGATTAGTTTTAGGGCCTTTATATTAGGCATTTTTGTTTGTAAGCAATATAAGGTTAAAAATATAAAAAATTACCCAAAAAATAATAAAAATAAAAATACAAAAAAATAAAATAAAAATTATTATATATTTATATATATATATATATATATATATATATATATATATATATATATATATGTACGTGTGCATGAAAGTGTGTATGTTCCTACGCATGGATGTGTGTATGTATGTATGTATGTATATATATATGTTCGTATATATATGTATATATATGCCTTAATGATCAGGGGCTCGGGCCTCGATGGTCGATAGGCAAGAAAAAAAAAAAAAAAAAAAACGAATTTTACAAAACTTGCCACGATGAAGTGTGATAGGATGCGGAGAGAGGTTGTTTTCAGTGTTCGGATGTCTTTTTCTGTTGTTTGGACCCAAGGATTATTGTAGTTATTGTCGAAGTGGCGAAATACTAAGGATTTCAACCTTCTCACGTTCGGGGCAACTTTAGTATTCTGTTCCAGGTAACGCCAGGCGAGTGAATTCAGTTGGATTACCTGAGCCTAGATGTGAATGCTTCATTTACCTTTTCATGATTGAGATGACCGTATTGTTCACTTCCACCTGACGTCAGACGACTTTGTTTATCTGAGGTTGTGTCAAAGGAGCTGAGAGTTAGCCTGAATTTACGATGTGGAAGTCTCCACTAAAGCTTATAAATATTGTTCATTGTTACAGTTATTGGTCCCCTTTTTAAATCACCTCTATCTATCTATCTGTGTATCTGTCTGTCTACTGTTGCGCCAGTCATCCTTATTTTGTTTCTCATTTTTCTCATCTACATAATGTATGTAGGCAATTGAGGAAGCAGCCAGTCATGATTCCCATATTAGACGAGTTTCCGGTTGTGGAGAAACATGGCAAGTGCACTCCGCTATGTACTGAGAAGCTTGCGGTATTTGTATCTTTTAATTTATCAGTTGCACTGATTGAGACGTGATAACTTTAATTTTTTGTGGCTGGAAAGAGGCAGCCGCCAGATTGACGATGGCGTCAGGATTCATACTGCAGACGACGCTCCATTTATTCCATCACACAAAACTTTTACTTATGACAACGATAATCGTTGTCAAGATTACCGACATGGCCACCGTAGGTCTAAACTTCCCTCTTCAGGTACGTTGTGAACGAATCCTTTTTATAGTGTAAATGAGTGGTACCTGTAACGTAAGTAAACTGCAGTGAAACTGACTATAAGTAGCTAACAGTTACAATTGTTTACACCATTCCCAAGCTGTGCTCGCACCTCATAGGTGGAAAGTGTTTATGGTGTACAGTATCAGTTGTATGAGTTCATACTGGTGTTATGCTCAAGAATATTTAACATTTGGCCACATTATTATTCTTTTTCTTAAAGAACAGCAATATATATATATATATATATATATATATATATATATATATATATATGCTTGTAGAGAGGAGTGTGGCATACTTCGATCTCAGTCAAAGTAAATTCTGCTCTAAACCAAAATCAACTTAAGTTACCCAAGACAATGACGTATTAGAAACAACAACAAAAAAAGGTGCCAAATTGCAACCAGGAGCCTTCTAAACATAACCAGTACAGTGAAAAGAAAGGTGGTGACACTTCATAACGTTGAAAACCATGAAAAAAGAGAGAAAAACATGGACCTTGTGCCGTAGTGTTGCACTGTTTCTGTAAGTTAGGGCTATGCCTATAGCTTTATTTTATGTAGTTTTTTGCACTCTCTGTATCTGATTTTCAGTGACATTACTACGATTTTTTTCATACCTGCTACATTCATAATAGGCTACCTTTAGAATACTAAGATACTGAGTATGGTAGTCGTAGGCCAATAAGTCTGAATTCTGATGCAAAAATTTGGAGATAGTGTTCAGAAATATAGTCAGGTTATATTGTACATCACTTTTGAAAGCCTACGGTTTAGTAAGTCCTGAAAATTTTGGGAAATTTAAGGGTCCATCCCTTCTTTTCTAGGTTAAATATCGCACCACCCACATTTTTATTCTGCCCAAAAAAGCCAATTCATGGAAAAAGAACTGAATGAAATACACTGAGATGATCTTCACCACAATAAAGACTGCATTCTACCACTGGGAAATTCCGACGAGCAGCCAGCCACCACTGCTTTCGTTTATTTTTATTTGTTGATACACAGAGGAATAATATCCCAGGTGTGCTTTTGTCTGTGCGTCTACACATTGGGACGAAACATCAGCAATTACTCCTTTTGTTACTGGACATTCTTGGAGGTCAGAAATAAACACAGAGTAGCTCTGCAGGCTACACGTACAGTAAACAAAGTCGACTATGCCGCTGTTAGGGGTGGGCGTATCTATACCAAAATATCGATACTTTCGATACCAGCTATTTAAGCTTCAGTATCGATACTGGTGCTTAGGTATTGATATTTCGTTTATTAAAGAAAGATGTTCTAATTTGGCAATTTTTAAGGAGAAATTACGTAATTTCAATATGCAGAGAAAATTGGTAATTTAGTACGCTGAAAGGCAGTGATAATATTTTTGCATCTGGCAGCCCGGAGTCTTTGCCTCCTCCTGTCGTCCTACGTCACCGGGCGTTATGTTAGTATACAGTCACACCACTGACGTTGACAGGAGATCACTGTTATAGCAGTGCTGGCACCACTGGGCTTTATATATAAAATAACAGCATTAAGCAAAGGTCGAGGTATCGGTAATCGATACCGCCGATACCAGTAAAAAAAGTAATCGGTATCGTACCGATATGAAACAACTGGTATCGCCCATCACTAGCCGCTGTAGCGTTATAATCTCCGCCTCATTGTGAGTACTGACGTCATGACAATCAGAAGCCGTTTTAGTTATGTGATTTTTCAGCAACTTTATTATATTTTCATGTATTTGCATTTTTTTGTGGAGAAAATGGTTGGCATAGTAATTGTCTATGTATTTTTTACATGTACAAATATCCTGCTTAAAAGAGAGAGAGAGAGAGAGAGAGAGAGAGAGAGAGAGAGATCGGAAACTCGCCTATTCTGTCGCCTTGGGTGGGCAGAGGTTAATCAAGGTAATATCCTGGCGAGGCGGGGTTATGGTGTAAGAAAGTATGTGTCATATCCCATCACATGGCATTTGGGCTAACTCATACATTCAAGCACAAAAGTTCACCTGCTTTTCATCATCATAATCATCATCCACACTTCTTTTTCCACCCTAGTGTGAGGCATGGCAGGGGCCAGGAAGCCAGAGGACAAAAATAAAACGAATCTGATGGGAGAAAATAACTGTATTCTGTCTGACTGAATGGGCCAAACTCTTATTCACTGGCCATTCAAGATCCTGGTACCCTGACTACACATCACAGGCTTAGACCTTCATATTTTTGCGTACCATACCATACCATCAGCAAGACTCAGTCCGAATTATTATCGCGTCACCGAAAAAAAATCAGATGTGCCAAACATTTGTCATACTTTTCTATGTACAGGGTTCATCCAACCAGGTGGGTTTCTATCAGTTCCCAAGCCTCATCACCTTCATACCTCGATTGCTCACAAACTCATTGAGTATATTCTATTCTTAAGGAATGACCGCTACTTCCCTCTGCGATGCACCATACCAGTGGTCATCTAGGGAAAGAGAAATTTTTCTAACTTCCAGCATGCTAGGAATATTAACAATCTAAGAAAAGTGAATAGAACAGGTGAAATACTCGTAAAAGCCGAACTTTTGGCTCCAACTGTATATATTCCTTGCCGATCATGAAGTATAAAGTTAATGAAATCTTAGTGGTACAGCCTCAGTGCCGGTTAGTAGTAGTAGTAGTTGTTGTTGTTGTTGTAGAGGATCATCTGAACATAAACCCACTAGACAGCAGCTTAAGTGGCTATCCTGAAATACACCATTCTCCTTTGGGGGATAGGGAAGTTACTGCGGGATGTTTGTATAACCAGGAAGTAGAGGCGCCTGGTTACATTGGTACCACTGCATGAAGGCGTCCCCATCTAGCACCAGTTTTGATAAAAGAGAATCATTATTCTGGCAACTTATGAGTACTGCGTCCAGGGTGTTATAGGCGTTCACGAAATCTCCCTGTATATGGAACTGCTAGGTTTTACGACAATATAGCAAGTGGCACAGGAGGAGTCGTACCACCTCAGTCTTTGCGATTCATTCTGCATAGTTCATCATTGCATTTACTTAAATGTGGCTTATATCAGGAAGGTGGCGGCTGGTGTGTGTGTCTGTTTACGATAGGGGAGGTACTGGTGAGGGACGCCTTCATGGGTGGCACCGATATGGCCGGGTAACTCTCCTACCAGGTTTGAAACATCCCTCCCTCCCTCTTCCCCGAAAGGAGGAGCATGGATTGCAAGAAAAGGACAACCTTAGCCTGCAGTCCACCCAGTATTGCTAAATGAGTTTGCTGCTGCACTACTACTACTACTACTACTACTACTACTACTACTACTGCTGCTGCTGCTGCGTATTGCCATCGTCAGTTTTATCGGCTATGAAATCCTTACCTGCGTTTCTTATGGTAATATTTGTTTTGTTCCCCACTGTCGTCTTAAGGACATGAGAAACATTGTTAAGGCCCTTTGCATTATAAAGGACAAGAGAAATATTATTAAGGGCCTTTGTCTTATAAAGGACAAGAGGAACGTTATTATGTCTCTTTGCCTTAGAAAGGACGAGAAACATTATTATGGCACTCCGTCCTATTAAGAACATGAGAAACATTTATCATGGCACTCTGACTTATTAAAGACAGGAGAAACATTTGTAATGACCATGTTCTTAATAATAGTAAGGCTAGAACAGCGACCAAGTAACTCTTTAGAGGAAACAGTAATTTTCTATAGGCAACTGATAGTGGGGAAGAGATGGAGACCCCCAAAATTGGTATTCTCAAAGTTGTACATTTTTTATATAATCATAGAAGGGTAAAGGTCTTATATATATATATATATATATATATATATATATATATATATATATATATATATATATATATATATATATATATACACACACACACACACACACACACACACGAGGTGCTATCCAACAGTTCCATTAATTTGAACAGAGGAAGCCGACTGTTTGCAGTTTTGCCTTTTGCAGCTAAGAGGAGTCAGCAGCACCCCTTGTGCATCAATAAATATATATATATATATATATATATATATATATATATATATATATATATATATATATATACACACACACACACACACGAGGTGCTACCCAAAAGTTTCAGTAATTTGAACAGAGGGAGCCAACCGTTTGCAGTTTTGCCTTTTGCTGCTAAGAGGAGTCAGCAGCACCCTTTGTGCGTCGATGTGGCCCCGGCCGTGTCTGTGAGCTTATGTCTTGTTGAGCTACGCTTACTATTGTAACGTGGTGTGTAGGTGGTTTGGCGGTTTTGCTATGGCGGACCTCAGGGAACAAAGAACTTGCATCAAGTTCTGCTTCAAATTCAACAAGACGGCTGCAGAAACACACCGGTTGCTTCAGCATGCTTTTGGTGACAATGCCATGTCCCAAAGCAGAACATTTTTCTGGTAAAAGTGGTTCAAGGAAGGAAGAACGTCAGTCGAAGACAATGACTGTTCTGGACGACTGTCAATGGCAACAACACCTGAAAATGTCGGAAATGTTCATCAGGCTATCCTTGCATATCGCAGACGAACTATCCATGATGTTTGTGATATCACTGGACTGTCATACGGGAGCGTGCAACACATTTTGTTGGACGTGTTAGGCATGAGACGCATTGCTGCAAAATATGTGCCAAGACTGCTGACTGACGAGCAGATGGCACATTGCTTTGCTGTTTGCAGGGAGCTCAAGAATCAGGCCAGAGATGACGCCACCTTCATCTCCAAACTCATAACTGGTGATGAATCATGGGTTTATGGTTATGACCCAGAGACAACGCAGCAGTCATTGCAGTGGAAGTCTCCCAATTTACCGAGGCCGAAAAAAAAACGCATCAAGTTCGCAACAATGTCAAGTTGATGTTGATCATTTTCTTCAATATCCAAGGGATTGTTCACAAGGAATTCGTCTCACCTGGTTGATCTGTTGGTGGAAAGTTTTACTGTGAAGTTTTGCAGCGTCTGAGGGAGAACATCTGCCACAAACGTCCACAACAGTGGAAGAACAAGGACTTGGTCCTGCATCATGTCAACGTCCCTGCTCACACATCAGTTGTTGTCCGGCAGTTCCTGGCTTTCACTAACATGGTAGTCATTCTCCACCCATCCTATTCACCTGACCTTGCACCTGAGACTTTTTCCTGTTTTCCAAGCTGAAACTACGACTGAAAGGGCGTCGATCTGACTCGATTGAGGAGATCCAGACAGAATCGCAGGAGATCCTCAAGACCATCATGCCTGAAGCCTTCCAGGGATGCATGGACTCGTGCCCAAGGGGACTGCTTCGAAGGCGACAGTGAGACCTAGGAGGTACGGTAACTTATTTTCCTACAATATTCATATTTCTGGAACTTTTGGGTAGCTCCTCGCATATACTGTCTATACTTATATATATATATATATATATATTGTTACATAGCCTATGATTTCATCATCCTTTGTGTAATTTTAACGCACAGTATGCTGCATGTTTGATCACGAGCGTGTTCTGCCTCAGTCCCCCCTTTCTACCGTTATAGTAGAGTAAGTTGTTCTTTCTGTTGTTCAGAGCAGGATTGTCAACTCTTTGTCCCCATGGCTTCATTTGCGCGTCCTTCTTACAAGTTGTATCAAGCTCTGCCGGCCCCTATATAATGAGCTCAGTCTCTGCATTATTGCCACTTAGATCTACTCCTCATTTTGCACACATCTCTGTCCTCCCCTGTACAGTTATTATTATTGTGAGTGCTCAGAAAGTCTTCAACCATCTAGCAGCTGTGTGTAATTTGAGTATAACTGTTGTTGCATTTTTTCTTTTACTGTGTAGCATAAGGTTAATTCTTAGGCCTAGTAAGGTTTTTGTAATTCATGTAAGGTTCTTATTGTTAGCCATTGTTCATAATAGTTTGTATCTGTAATAATTTATCTTGCATTAACTGAGCATTACCCAGTGTATTTTCATTTTATCAGGGCTGACTTAGGTAAATTTACTCATGCTAATTTCGTGTTAATAGAGGCTATTGCAGTTAACCATATATTTAACCTGTTTTTTGCCATTACATTATCCTTATGAGTCCTGAATGTTTTGTTGTTAGTTTGAGCATTAAACTTTAACTTGTAATTTTACCTAACTCTTTTATTTTGAACCTGGACCTTTACGGGACAGTAGTGATTATTAGTATTCTCACTTAAAGTGTACATTATCTTTCTCTGTTCCGTAACAATATATATATGTAAATATATATATATATATATATATATATATATATATATATATATATATATATATATATATGGCCGCATTGTGGGGTGGTACTACTACTCTGCAGCCAGGTTGTGTTAGGAAGAATACTGCCACCGTATTCCCTGCGTGTCGTAAAAGGCGACTAAAAGGGGCGGGGTGAGGGGACTAGGGACCCCCTCCTCTATTTTTTAGTTCCTAAAAAGAGACAGGCCAGAGAAAGGGATGGGAGATGGAGTTATCCCCGTACCCTAAAGATTGGGTCTATGAATGTGCGTGGATGTAGTACGATTGAGGCTAAAAGGGAGGAGATTGGGAGAATGTTTGTGAGAAGAAAGTTGGATGTGTTAGCTTTGAGTGAAACGAAGATGAAAGGGAAGGGGGAGTCTATGTTTGGAAGTGTGAATGGAAGATTGTCAGGTGTTGATAGAGGAAGGGCAAGAGAAGTTGTGGCCTTGTTAGTGAGTCCGGAAGTACAGCAGTGTGTGATTGAATGGAAGGAGGTGTCATCGAGACTGATGTGGGTGAAAGCGAAATTTGAACGTGAGTTGTGGGTGTTTGTGAGTGCATATGGGCCTGGTAGTGAAAGGGATGAACAAGAGAGGGAGTCTTTCTGGAATGATGTTGATGAGTGTCTGCAGAGTTTTGGAGTGAATGTGAATGTGGTAATGATGGGAGATCTGAATGCTAGAGTGGGAAATGTAGCAGTTGAAGGCGGAGTTGGTATGCATGGTGTGCCTGGAAAAAATGAAAATGGGGAATGAATGATAGCGATGTGTGTTGAGCGAGAGATGATGATTGGGAATATGCTGTTTGAGAAGAAAGATATTTATAAGCATACATGGGTGAGACAGGAGGGTGGAAGGGTTGTTGATAGAGCTTTGATGGACTATGTGGTTGTGTCTAGGAATGTAATAGGAAGATTGTTGGATGTGAGAGTTCTGAGAGGGGAGGGTGGAGGTATGTCTGACCACTACCTGGTGAAGGGAAAGTTAACAGTAGGTAAGAGATGGGTGAGAGCTAGGAGGGTTAGGTGTGGCAGGGAGGTTTTGAAAGTGAGTGAGTTGGATAAAAGAGAAAAAGATAGAGTATCAGGAGAAACTGAAAGATGAGTGGAGCGCAGTGAAAGATCGGGAAAATGGCAGCGTGGAGGAGGAATGGCAGTTGTTTAAGAGTGCTGTGGTGGGGCATGCAGAAGAGGTGTGTGGTGTGAGACGTGTGGGTGGTGGTGTAAGAAAAGGAAGTGAATGGTGGTGTGAGGAAGTAAGTATGGCTGTGGCCGAGAAGAGACGTGCATATGAAGTGTGGCTGCAGAGGAAGGATGAGATGTCATATGAAAGGTATAAGGAAAAGAGGAATAGAGCGAGAAGGGCTGTGCGTGATGCTAAAGTGGCAGCAGATGAGAGGTGGGATAGGCGGCTGACAGAATTTTCAACAGAATAAGAAAATGTTTTGAAAGGAGGTGAAAAGGGTGCGAAAGGGAGAGTCTGGGAAGGAAGAACGAGTAAAAGCAGAGGATGGAAGGATGTTAATTGAGATGGATGCAGTAAGGAAGAGATGGGCAGAGTATTTTGAAAGATTGTTAAATGTAGAGGAGGAAAGGGTGGCTGAGATTGTGGCGGATGGAATGGTGCAAGGAATAAATGTGTTGGGAGAGTTGCATGATTCTTTGATCACGAAGGAGGAAGTGGAGAGGGCAGTAAAGGAGATGAAAACAGGGAAAGCTGCAGGTATGGATGGGTGTGCTGTGGAATGCCTGAAGGGTGGTGGAGTGACTATTCTTGACTGGTTAGTAAGATTGTTGAATGTGTGCTTTGAGAAAGGTATGGTGCTAATTGACTTGGCAAGTGCTTGTGTGGTCCCGTTGTATAAAGGCAAGGGTGATAAGTATGAATGTACTAGCTTTAGGGGTATGAGTCTGTTGAGTGTTGTAGGTAAGGTGTATGGTAGAGTGTTAATTATGAGAGTTAGAGAGGGTACAGAGGGAGTGATTAGTGATGAGCAGTGTGGCATTAGGAGAGGGAGGGGATGCGTTGATCAGGTGTTTGCTGTGAGACAAGTGTGTGAAAAGTATTTAGCGAAAGGCAACGATGTGTTTTGGGCATTTATGGATTTAGAGAAAGCGTATGATAGAATTGATAGGGAGGCTTTGTGGACTGTTTTAAGATTGTATGGACTTGATGGTAGGTTACTAAAAGGGGTGAAAAGTTTTTATATAAATAGTAGAGCATGTGTAAGAGTGGGAAATGCTATGAGTGATTGGTTTCCCGTGAGAGTGGGGCTGCGACAGGGATGTGTGATGTCGCCTTGGTTGTTTAATATTTACATGGATGGTGTTGTAAGGGAGGTGAATGCAAGAGTTCTATTGGTCTGAGTCTGGTAAATGTTGATGATGGAGATTGGAATCTGAAGCAGCTGCTGTTTGCAGATGATACTGCACTGGTGACTGATTCAGAGGAGAGATTGAGACAGTTGGTAGAGGAGTTTGGAAGGGTGTGTGAAAGGAGGAATTTGAAAGTAAATGAGAATAAGAGTAAAGTGATGAAGTGTACGAGGTTGATAGATGGTAGGGGGATGAATATAGTTTTGAATGGTGAGTTGCTTGAGGAGGTAGATTGTTTTAAATATCTAGGGTCACATGTTGCTGTGGATGGAAGAATAGATGCAGAAGTGAAGTTTAGAATAAATGAAGTAGGAAAGGTGCTGGGAGGAATGAAAAAAGTGTTTAAATGTCGTTCGCTTAGAATGGATGGAAAGAGAAGGCTGTATGAGGGTGTTGTGGTACCAACTGCATTATATGGGGCTGAAACATGGAATATGGGTGTAGCAGAGAGGAAAAGTTTGAATGTAATGGAGATGAGGTGTCTGAGGAGTATGTGTGGAGTGACGCGTATGGATTGGGTGCGAAATGATGAAGTGCGAAGGAGAACTGGAGTTGTTCGGGAGATGGCTGGTAGAGTTGAGCAGAGGGTGTTGCGATGGTTTGGGCATATGGAGAGAATGGATAATGAGCGATTGGTGAAAAAGATAACTAGATCTGATGTGAGAGGTGTAAGGCTGAGAGGAAGACCACGAATAGGATGGATGGACAGTGTGAAGAGAGCGCTGGATGCGAGAGGGATGTCTGTTGAGCAAGGAAGAGTGGCTGTGCGTGACAGAAATAAATGGAGAGAAATTGTGAATGAATAAGTGATGACGCAGCCCTGAGGAGATATTTTCCCGCATTTGGTCTGATCAGCTAGTCAGGTCAGGTGCGGGTAAGGGGATGGGTCTGTTATGATGTGGCAGGGGTAAACCAGTTCTGCTGTCGGGCCCTGCTGCGGATGTCACTGATTGCATTGCGCAGTTGACCCTTGTGCGGTGTGGTGCGGTGAGGATGTCCGTTCTCCCCTTTGGGGCTAAGATGTGAATGAATGTGTTTGAATGGATGAGTAAATGGAGAGTGTGTCGTCCTGTCTCGGCTACCTCCCTTTCCTTGGGGGAAGCAGCCTAGGTATATATATATATATATATATATATATATATATATATATAAGTATAGACAGTATATGCGGGGAACTACCCAAAAGTTCCAGAAATATGAATATTGTAGGAAAATAAGTTACCGTACCTCCTAGGTCTCACTGTCGCCTTCGAAGCAGTCCCCTTGGGCACGAGTCCATGCATCCCTGGAAGGCTTCAGGCATGATGGTCTTGAGGATCTCCTGCGATTCTGTCTGGATCTCCTCAATCGAGTCAGATCGACGCCCTTTCAGTCGTAGTTTCAGCTTGGAAAACAGGAAAAAGTCTCAGGTGCAAGGTCAGGTGAATAGGATGGGTGGAGAATGACTACCATGTTAGTGAAAGCCAGGAACTGCCGGACAACAACTGATGTGTGAGCGGGGACGTTGTCATGATGCAGGACCAAGTCCTTGTTCTTCCACTGTTGTGGACGTTTGTGGCAGATGTTCTCCCTCAGTCTGACGCTGCAAAACTTCACAGTAAAACTTTCCACTGACAGATCAACCAGGTGGGACGAATTCCTTGTGAACAATCCCTTGGATATTGAAGAAAATGATCAACATCAACTTGACATTGTTGCGAACTTGGTCATGTGAGAGAAAGGGTAGATTTGGAAAGTGGAGTGGTGAAGAAACAGAGACAACGAAGGAAGCACAAAGAGAAGTGGAGAGATAAACTGAAGAACAGTAAGAAGTGGAAAAAAAAAAAAAATTTATATATATATATATATATATATATATATGTATGTATATATATATATATATATATATACATACATATATATATATATATATATATATATATATATATATATATATATATTCACTTATTACTGTTCTTCAGTTTATCTCTCCACTTCTCTTTGTGCTTTTGTGCTTCCTTCGTTGTCTCTGTTTCTTCACCACTCCACTTTCCAAATCTACCCTGTCTCACATGAATTGTCCGTACCTCCTCATTATCACTTTTTTCATTCATTTACCGCCTCTTTTTCTCCGACACCGGGTTCTTCCTCACATTAGTCTCTTTTCTGGACTTCCCCCATTTCAACTCTGTTGTTTTGCCTTCTGCAGTGGACGTTAAGGAATGAGAGTCTAGTAACTGCAGTTTAATTACAATAGCATGAAGAAGCTTTGCATTGCTGAGATTTACTCGATTCACATACCGGTGATT
The DNA here is from genome assembly GCF_032717465.1 of Coenobita brevimanus. NCBI lineage: Eukaryota > Metazoa > Arthropoda > Malacostraca > Decapoda > Coenobitidae > Coenobita > Coenobita brevimanus. The sequence goes on from NC_137007.1 coordinate 12,348,550, forward strand.
ACATACAACAAGGAGGTTGCCGATAAGTGTTTGTAAAGGTTTTCTTTGTTTTTGTCGGTCTCTGTCAGCAGCATTATGGAAAGACTACTGAATGGAAATACACCAAATTACGATTATTGAATAGCAGTCATAAGAGGAACAAATTATTTTGGGGCGCAAGAAGTATCAAGGTCAGTTGCAAGAAAACAACCTAAAATTATCGACGATCTGATGGACAAGCGATTATATTTTCGGTAGGAGGATCGAAGGTCAGCTTCAAGAAAACAAAATAAAACTTTGTTTTAAGAACTGAACTAAGTTAGGATTTGTACGAGAGGACTGTCAAAGAAGCAAGTGATTATAATTTGAGCGAAAAGGATGACAGGCAATAAAAAAGATGAAAATCACTAAATAATGAAATTATCATGAAACAGTAGATAGCAATACACATAGATACAAGATAAAATTGTTCCTTATAGAATGTCCTTTCACTTTGTATGGCCTTGAGCTTTAGAGAGCAACGCCAATACTGAGCCTTTTTGACCCTGAACTCTGAATCATAGTCGAAGGTCCAGGCTGTCTGAGCGCTCATACTCGCTTTATCTTTAAAAATTTCCTGATTCACTTTCTTTCGTTGTTTATTTACTATTTTGCTTCTGGTTATGATGCATTTCTCTTGCCCTTCCTCTTCTCTTCCGTTTCCTCCTCTTCCACCACCTCCTCCTCCTCCTCTTTCTCGTCGTCGTCATGGTCAAGGTCATTATCCTTCAGTAACTATGTAGGCCAAAGCACCTAACTCCCACCACTTTCCCTTGTTTTTTTACCGTGTTCCAGTATATTCACCATTATTTGTGCCTTCCCTCCCCCCCCCCTCTTTCAGTAGCATTTATGCCCCTTACTCCATCGCTGTTTGCCATTCTTCTGCACTGTGTCCATGGTTTATGAAAATGACCTATCATGTTCTTGTCCAATCCTGATTTAAAACTCGTCACAAAGGGGATGTGTGTTCTATTTTACCCTTGGTATCGCCAGACAATGGGACACTTCTGAAGCTGCCTGCCGCCAGAGGTCACCACTGCAAACAGCTTCTCAGCCCCGAGTACGAGCTACGTTACTGTGATTTTTCTTTGTTGATGTTAGAACCTGCGTGGCAAAGTATCATCATACACTGCTGAAGTAATGAAAAAGCTTCGTAACAATAATATAACAGAGGAAAATACTTTGCTCTCGTTGTTTGATTTCCCCGATAACGAAGCCCGAATTTTGAAAAACTAGCACTTATATAATATTATTTCCTTTCGTCGTTTCTAATGAAGTTGCTACAAAGCTGAGTTACTTCTTGCCTCCTGATATGTTCGATTTATAATGTAGTTTTAGTCAAGCACTTGTTTTGTGTATCTTTTTTTGCGTAAATTTTGTGTATGGTGTATTAAATTATTCAGCATCAGCCATCCGAGCTCAGAGACCGTCCCAGTTCCAAGATTTGATATGACTTATTTGAAAGCGGTGGTAGCCACAGACCTAGACACATAGACCGCGCACCAAGACTTCTCTGTGACGCTACCGGAAACGGGCTAGCGGCCATCTTGGTATGCCGGACTGCAAGTAAATGAACGTCTAAGCGTAAGTATACACGGTCATTATTTTATTTGTTATCGTGGTTATTTTTTTCCACGCTCCTTGCTGTTTATAAATAACCAGGTAGCTGTAAGTCTGTGCATGAAAACTGTGAAGAAGAAATGCATAATATCAATATTTTCGTGTCGTAAATCAGAATATAAGCAAATTACTTGAGCGTGTGACTGCTTTTTTCAAACGAAGTGGTCAGTATATAATGTTCTGCCATTTTATTCTTTCGATACTTTTTATCAATTCTACATCATCACTAAAAGCATAGGGAAGAGGTTCAACAAGAAAAAGAAAAGAATATTAATATTTACTTTGCTAAAACTGAGGTATAAGAAAATTAACTTTAGATACGGGACAGCTGTGCGTCAGTCGTGCGCGTTCCGAAGGCAGTGTTGTTCAGACGAAACAGCACAGTAATTCATCCTAAATTTTTGGCAAGTAATGAATCTTGATGATAGAAATTTACCCTTGAAATATTTTGTGTGATTCTTCATTATATAGACTGTGGGAGAGTATAATTTATGACATATTTAACCCACGGAGAGAACAGAAAGAGCAGAGAAGGTGATTAGGCTACAATAATGTTTTGTTCTGACACCACTTCTCTTCACTGAGAAAACTTGTCATATGATTATGTGGAAAATTTGACAGTATAGTGACTAACTGATCATATATCTTGTCCCCTTGAACTGATTCAAAAGTGGTCCTACCGCCAATGAAACATACAAAAATCTATTCCATGTCCCTCTGTTGTTGCTTATGTCGTACTGAAAGAAACTGGCAGTAGTGTTATTGGTACACTTGATGCTCATATGTTGGACTGTGAACCTGTTACTACTGTAATCACACGTTTTTCCTTGTAGAGACACCAGTGTTTGCTTATTGTAAAATTCGTTTGCATGACCCTCCCAAACAACCGAATGCCAGAATAGCAGGCCCTACTGTACGAAAAAAAAAAAAAAAACTACAAAGTTGATTCTGTTTAAGAGCCAATAGTTACATAGCTTTTCTGTTTAAGAACTAGTAGCTGCATTACTTTTTCATTTTAGATAAGGTGTACATCTTCAGATATCTTTCACTATCACTGAAGTTAAACTTTTCAATTACTGATAGTCAGAGAGACAGCTATGAACATCTTGCATGGCATCACAAATCAGACATTCCACTCCCCATATGAAGTCCTGCCGACATGTAGTAAAAGCACAGGGAGGTGGTCTACGGTTCCATGGGACCCAGGATCGAATCATGGGTGGGACAGGGGACAGTTTAAAGGATGTTAATTTCATTAAAGTAGACTTTACCAATCTTCCGAAGTCCCCCCCCCCCCGACATGTAAAAGCACCCCCGCTAGAATCAATACATCAGTTCTGTACGAGACAGCCTAGCAAGTGTTCAATATAGACAGTGGGTGTTAGCGCCGAAGTGGTGACATGTGGAAGTGTAAGGAGAACAGGCACTGGGCCACGGAACAGGCTGATCAGCCTGTGCCCAGAGTCGGACGCAAATAAAATAAAATCCGGTAATGAAAACTCCGATTCGCTCTAAAAGTTAATCTGTCACATAAGGTTAAACTATGTAAATATTAATGTTTTTGGCTTTTTTCTTTCATGGTTCTCTTCCGTATCTTTTGCTCCACTTATGATTGATAAATATCAAAGGAAATTGAAAGACTAATGACAATAAAATGATCGTATATTGATGAATAAGCATGAAAAAAATTGTTGACGTTCACTCGGTTATTGTGTTTATATTCATAATTACAACACATAGATATTGATATTTCGCATTTCATTGTTCATAATTATTTTCGTGATGCTTATAGCTTCCTGATGATGCATAAATAGTAAGTGAAATCGAAAAATAACGACTACAGAGAATTATTTGTTGAGCGCCACGAATATCCACCGTAAGTAATGAAAACGCCTGCTATCGGCACACCAAGATGGCCGCGGCAGCCCACCCGCTGACTTCACCAGGCTGCGTACACATAGGCCAGCGGCACGCAGTCTGGTGTATAGGTCTGTGGTGGTAGCGCATCTTCCCAGGTAATCTTGGAACTGGGAGGGTCCCTGAGCTCGGATGGCTGTGTTGAATAATTTAATACATCAATGGGCAAAACGTTTTAGGAGTATGAATTACAACCAAACCAGGTACAGACGGAACATAAGTATCTTCATGGTTTTGTCTGACGACTATTTGCAGCTAGCAAAATTTACGCAGTCTTAGATGGATTAAAGTTTTTTGTAGTGAAATAAAAGTTCGACTGTAGATGTACGCAAGCACGTTGTCCTGGAAGAGTAGAAAAAAATTAATAACCATAAGAGAAGACACGCAGAGGACGCAGTGCAAAGGGATGTGAAGACAGAAAAAATAAGTGCTGCAGAGAAGTGAGGACTGTTCCGCAAAAAGTTCATGTAGCATTGTGACCACGTAGCCTACCTTCATGCCCTAACATTTACGTCAAGGGCTCAAAACAGATATCAGATGGAGAGGAGAGAAACCTAATAGGGAAAAAAATATAGACGACCAAAAACCAGAAAGAAAATATTCCATGGGTAAAAAATACGCGTGGAAAAAGGAACGACAAAAACATAATAAATCCTGAGAATCTCTCTCTCTCTCTCTCTGTAATTCTGTCGATAGACAAACGCCATAATCCCACAAGTGTTGGCCACAAACAAATCGTTTCCGTATCACCTGATCCTCTGTCATTAGGCTGACCTCCTTCCAACTCACACACCTTTCTCATATATCTCTCCACCTCGTCCCCCCATCTCACCATCTTTCTCCCCGGCCCCTTTCAAGTTTGTGCGTTGGTATATTACTGCTTTGACTCTTCAGTCAGTTTATAACTTCACTAAAGCTGTTTTGAATGCCCCTAATAGACTCTTTTCACTTGGCCTAGACTAAATTTTCGTCCTTTTGCAGCTTAATTAACGTAGGTGAAAGGCAAAGACAATGCTACATTCTACATTATATGACTTTCATTTTCGGGATTAGCACAATATTCTGATGTTATATTTGTTACAAGAGCATTTCTGATAGATGGCAAATATGTGCCAGGGGAAAGTGAAAAATGTATAGTCAAGGCGATAGGTGCTGCTGCTAATGGTTTTCTTGTCACTCAGCAGCTATCATCATTAAAAAGATATACAGGTATTATTAAAATATCTGAGGTTGACGGTTGGCTAGAGGGAAGAGTATTAGAAACACAGAAAGAGGAAGAGATAAGTTAAAGCAAAGGGTCATAATACTGTGTCTCTTGTCCTTACTAAGGCAAAGGGCCATAATAATGTTTCTCTTGCTCTTAATAAGGCAGAGGGCCATGGTAATATTTGTCTTGCTCATCTTAGCCTCTTGTATCCGAGTGATGTCCTTTTTCTTTAATTACTGCTACCAGACGGCTTTAATAAACATAAGATTGGGCTTTTGTACTGAACTGTATTAAAGCTGCATCTGACCTCTTCTGTCTCAGAAGTTTCTTCCAACCTTAATAAACGCGAAGGAGATGGCAAGACTAATAAAAAAGTCATCCCTTGCTTCAGTAGGTTACACTTGTGTATCTGTTTTTTTTTTTTTTTTTTCATGTGAGGAAGAAAGAACCAAAGGCCACGAGTCCGCAGTAACTGCTCCTTCCAACAGAAAAAATACAAGAGAGAGCCAAATTCAAGATCCGATCATTTCGAAATGCCTGGACACACTGCGTTTGAAGAACTGGGGATCATAGGATCAGGAAATACAGCCAGAGGGAGACAGTTCCAGAGTTGACCTGTTGCATAAATGAAGGACTGGGAGTAACGGTTAACTCTTGCATTAGAGAGGTGGACAGAAAAGGGATGAGAGTTTGCTGCTAGACGAGCGCTAAGCGCCCATCGTAGAGGTGGAGGAATACATGCAGACAGTTGAGAGGAGCAGTGACCATTGAAGTAGCGATAGAAAAGAGATAAAGATGCAATAGTGCGGCGAAGAGACAGAGGTTAAAGGGAGTCAGTAAGAGGAGGAGAGTTAATGAGCCGAAAAACCTTTGACTCCACCCTATTGAGAAGAGTTGTATGTAGGGAACCTCCCCACACATAAGAGTTGTACTCCACGCAGGGGCGGATAAAACCCGTGTATAGAGTCAACAATTGTGCAGGGGTAAAGAAGGAACGGAGTCGACTTAGCACACCTAATCTCTTAGAAGTAGATTTTACAAGAGATGTAATATGATCTTTCCAAGACAAGTCCCGATAAAATGAAACCCCAAGCAAGTTCAAGGATGATGCAAGATTAAGCTGAATATCATTAAACATTAGTGGGTACACCTGTGGAAGATTTTGTCGGGTTGATAGGTGTAAGAACTGAGTCTTTGATGCATTAAAAACAACAAGATTATTTTTACCCCAGTAAGAGATACGAGCCAAGTCGGACATTAGGTGTGCCATGGCCTCATCCCTTGTTTGTTGAAGTAACTGCTGAGATGGACGTTGCAGGAACCGAATAGAAAGGTGAAGGGTGACGTCATCAGCATATGAGTGGATAGGGTTAGATGTACAGCTTAGAAGGTCATTGATGAATAAAAGGAAGAGAGTTGGTGATAGGACAGAGCCCTGAGGAACACCACTGTTGATAGATCTAGGAGAAGAACGATGGCCGTCTGCAACAGTGGCTATAGAACAACCAGAAAGGAAGCTAGAGATGAAGGCACAGATAGAAGGATAGAAACCGCAAGAGGGCAGTTTGGAAATTAAAGATTTATGCCTTACTCGATCGAAAGCCTTTGAGATGTCAAGTGGAACGGCAAAGCTTTTGCCAAAGTCCCGAAAGGAGGATGACCAGGAGTCTGAAAGGTAGGTGAGAAGATCACCAGTGGAACGTCCCTGACGGAACCCATACTGACAATCAGAAAGAAAGTTGTGATAGGAAAGATGCTTTAAAATTTGTCAATTAAGAATTGACTCGAAAACTTTTGAGATACAGGATGTTAAAGCAGTTGGACGATAGTTAGAGGGTTGGGAATGGTCACCCTTCTTTGGGACTGGCTGAATGAGAGCAAACTTCCAGCAAGAGGGAAAGGTACAGGTTGCTAGACAAAGGCGAAAGAGTTTGCCTAGGCAGGGTGTAAGCACAGAAGCACAGTTCTTGAGAACAACAGTAGGGACTCCATCAGACCCATATGCCTTGTTAGTATTGAGGCCTGTGATGGCAGAAAATACATCAGCTAAAGGAATTTTAATGTCAGCCATGAGGAAGTCAGAGGGGGATAGTGATGGAGGAACAGCACCGGAATCGTCTAAGGTGGAATTGAAGGAGAAAGTCTGAGCTAAGTGATCTGCTTTATCAGTAGAAAAAATAGCTACAGAGCTATCAGAGTAGAAAAGAGGAGGGAAGGATGATTGGGTAAAGTTGTAAGAAAGGTTTTTGGCAAGGTGCCAGAAGGAGCGGGAAGAATTCGACTTGGAGAGTTGAGAGCATTTAGTACGGATGAAATTATTTTTAGCAGAGCGAAGAACAGACTTAGCAGAATTCCGGGCAGAAACATAAGCAAGATGTGATTCAGGGGTGGGTTGGCTCCTGTACCTTTTATAGGTCCTCTCCTGGTTGCGGACAGCATTAGAACATGCGTGATTAAACCAAAGCTTTCTTGCATTAGTCAAAGGCTATGAGAAAGGAATGTGCTCATATTTTGCACATTATGTGAGATCTTTAGTCATTATCTGTCTGCCTTCTAATTTTCGTTTATCATCATGGTTGCTCTCATGATATTTGCCGTGGAGAAGAGTATCCATTTTCAAACAATTCAATTTGTTGCATTGCTACAAGAGTTCAGTCTACCCTTAATTGCAGTATTTACGTGCACAGTTCATCCAGAAATATTTCTGTGAGACATGTACAAAAATGGTTTAGACTGAATACGGCATTTGCAATCCTAACAGTGCTTACTATATCTAAGAGAACAACTGAATCCAGAGAGAGAGAGAGAGAGAGAGAGAGAGTAGGTATGTGGAGTAGTGAAGGCGTGCTAGGAGGAGAATTAGGTGGTAGTGTGGTGTTCTGGTGGTCATCAGGGCTGATGGTGGTGGCTGGTCTAGCTGGCTACTGCACGCAGCTGACCACGCTGAGTCACCATTTCCCATGGCTTTATAGGCACTCCCCTCCCTCACACTGTAGGTATTGTGCAGTTGGGAACAAGAATTCAATTATCATTAAACTATGTTTATTTCACATCTGTCTTCTTCTGTACGACGTCTTCTTCCCACTCCACAGAGAAATGACCGAACATTTTCTAGGCGGATGATGATGATGCAGATAATAATGATGATGATGATGATGATGATCTAATAGAAAGCGTTGCCTAGAAAACCGATTACAGAAAATTTTAGTGCTGACTGTAGTAAATACGCTTGCTGTGAATTACGATTGCAGAGAATTGCCTGGTGTAAAAAGGGGCTGCAGTTTTTTATGTTCTTTAAAGTCTTCCTATTAAACGAGAATTTCCAGTTTATATGAAAGAGCTCAGCAAGGGAAGAGTGAATGTTATATCTAACCGTTACAATTCGAAAAGTCTACTCTTGGTTGAACAAAAACGTCTGGAGGTGGCAAGAATGAAATATCAATCATGCTATCGGACTGAAGGGATCAAGCAAGTTTCACTTTCCTTCTTGTGCATAGTATTAAACTGAATAGATTATGAGCAGAGGAAGCTGCCCAGCTTCTCTCAGCTTAGAAATATTTATCAGCAAAGGAACGTGAGATTTATAAGTCGAGTATTATGTGAAATTTTGTCCCTGACTGTACAGTGGTCTGATACAAATGCATTTGGTTATTATGGTTGCCTTTATGTTTACAAAGATATTGTACTATCAGAAACAAAATTCATCTAATATTTCACCTCTTTTACCTCTCACTTTAATCTGCTGAATAATACTGCTAAGCTGCGAAACGCTTGACATGTTTCTCTGGTATTACATAAAATTTGGGAAATTCTAGGGTGTTTCGCTTAACAGTGCCCTCATTTGGAACTCACGTTAGACCACTGGCTTGGATTATTGTACAGAATCCGTAACTTCTTCACTGACGGACAGTTAGCTTTAATTTACAGCAGCCATGTGCACTCTCAGCTCGAGTTCACCCTCGTGGAGTGGATGTGGAAGGCTTGCACTAAAACTACTGGACAAAATTCAGAAGAAAGCTATAAGAATAATTAATAACCCAGCATTTATAAATAAACTGCCTCCCGTACAAGTAAGACGGCATGTTGCCTCCCAGACATCATATCTGACTGCCTTACTAGTAAGATTTTGTCTCCTCTGCGAACACCCACAGCCAAGTTCCCTGTTTCAGTGTTTTCAAAGTGTGATTACAATAGTGTGATAGTCCTGCATCTAGGTGAGTGATCTAGCTGATTGTCTGGTCGCAAATACTGTTTGCAGTACAAACACGGTTTGTTAAACGTCTTTGAGTCTGAGTGATAGCTTTGTTTGATAGACTGTGTGATCTTTGTGACAGTGTTGAACGATGTAGACGGTGATCTGCACCGCTTTAAGGTAAAATATATATAATATATATATATATATATATATATATATATATATATATATATATATATATCGTATATAAGTACAGTACAGTGAACTCTCACATTTGGCTAGTAATAGGTGCAAAAAAAAAAAAAAAAAAACGCCAAACTGGAATTCGCCAAATTTGAACTGAATAACTGTGAAAAAAATAAATTGGTTCTGAGCATGCATGACTGGACTGATTTTCCACCTATAATACAACATTACTGGGTGTAAATCATGTGATAAACACACATAACATGATTCAGTTTAATTTATTTTAGCCAAGAAACAATACAAAACAGAAAAACTCACATAAGAAAAGAAAATAATGGGCTTGGTGAACAAGTGGTGTATGGTGCGTGGATGCCTTAGTTGGTGGTCTGCCAAGGTCATCCATTCCACATTTCTATGTTTCATCAGCCATTATGTGTTCACAAGTTCTCAGCACAGGTAGGAATCACAATAAAACACAGACACAATGCTGCACACGTGATGGTGGTTGGCTGAGAAGTGTACTGTACGTGATGGTGGCTGGCAGAGAAGTGTAAACAAAGATGTCTTGGAACCGGGTTGCCAGAGTCTTTTGACCAAAAGTAGCGGAAACAGGCCTCAAAAGTAGCGAACTTCGGTATAAAGTAGCCCAACATAATTATGTACACTATAATATATATATATATATATATATATATATATATATATGTATGTATTATGTATGTATGGCGAAATTCAAAATTTAGTAGCACAGGGCTTCCAAAAGTAGCCCAATTCGCTACTTGTGGCACAATCTGGCTACTTCAAGAGGTTTGAGAAGACAAAACTTGAATTTCACAATACAAACTAAATTTTGTTTAATTCAGATTAATAATAAAACTGTTGAAATTAACTGGCATAAAATATATTTTTAGCATATTTTTATTATAAACATCTCGCCAAATGTGAGATTTCTGTCACCAAATTAGAGCGTTGTGCACAATCCCATTCCATTGCCAAAAGTGAATTCGCCAAATAAAAACTTGCCAAATATGAGAGTTCAATTTAGTTTGTTTTTACCTTAGCGCCCATATCTCTTTGTCCCTGATATATACAGTTACTTCAGCAGTGTCCCACCAGAGGGCCAGACGAGGTAGCCTCGGAAAACTCTAGGAATTTGTGTTTTCTATATTTATTTTTTCTGTCTCAGAACTAATTTTAGTATTAATAGATTAAGTGATGTTACCATACTAGTACCCATAATAGCTGTAAATGATAAATTTGTGAAACAAGTGATTGCATCAGAGTTTGTGTTATCTTCGAAGCCAGGCAAGTTTTGTTATTGCCCAACATTTTTTTTTCTGCTTATATTAATTTTTAGAATGAAATATCTCTCCCATTTCTTTACAGGTAAGATAAAATTTTATTTTTATAGGCTATGTTGTGACTTTTCAGGTTATAATATATTTGTTCGTCTATAGTATGACTGTTGTGACTTCACTGTTGTTTTACTTTGGGTTATAGTATATTATTATTCCTTCATTCCAGGTAACTGTTAGCTTTCAATTCTGAGTAACAGATTGTTGATAAATCCTCTGCAGGAATAATACTAGCCAGTAAGGTACCTATTCCAGTACAGTTTTAAAAGCAACAAAACCTCAACCAGCAAAACCTTCACCTGTAACAACTGCATAAATTGCAATTGTTTTGCTAGCAGATTTTGTAAAAGTAACTGGTTCTTGTTCTAATGTCTCTTCTAGGTGTTAATGAGTAGTATTTGAATGTTTTTCTAAGTCTTCAATGTAACCTTGAATTTCATAATGTCACAGAACATTATTTGTGTAGATTGCTCTGGTAATTTTACTGGGTCCTTTTATATGGACCACTCCTTTGTAGGATGTGCAAACTACGTCAAAACCTAGAAGATATGCTGACCAGGACTACATAACAAAATTAACAGCCTGACCCAAAAAGTTAATGTGCTGGAGGAGTTCGTTGCGAATAATGTCTGACACACCGTGGAGGCAAGTTCCACTGCACGGCCAGGCGCTGTCCAAGTTGACCATCCTCCTCCCACTGTAGTTACCTCTTCCCCCACGATACAGAATGAGTTCTAACCAGTATGGAATGGTGCAAGGTTTTGCGAGAAAAAGGAGCATCATTCCAGTAACCACATACAATAAATTTCAGATTCTTGCAGAAGTAGAGGAAGAACTCCATGGGTCACAGGTTGTTGGGGGCTCCATCATCCGTGGTCCGGTGGTGGAATTTTGCGGAAGGGCATCCTCTAAATGAAAGCTTTTTTGTTTTCCAGGTACAGGAATAGATGACGTACCTGAGGCTGCAGATGATGGTTTTGAGAATACAGAAAATGATAGCCTTGTTATCATTCATGCAGGTACTAATGATGTCCCATGAACTTAATCAGAGGAGCTGATGAAGAAGTACAGAAAGATGATCCGATGCTGCAAGGATAAAACTAACATTTTTATTTCAGGCATACTCCCAAGGATTGATGCAGGTGTCGTATGTATGGAGTGACTTATGCTGAAAGTTATCGTTCCGCTCAGTGCGCATGCGCCGAGTGGCTGTTTAGCTTCTATTTTGAAAGTATCTGCACGTTACAAATTTTGTGCCATTTATCAACAACACTGTATGAAATACATGTGTCAGGAAGATAGTTGGATGTCTTATCGACCTATAGGTAACTACAGGTCGATAAATATATATCTATATATATATATATATATATATATATATATATATATATATATTATATATATATATATATATATATATATATATATATATATATATATATATATATATTTCTATATATATATATATATATATATATATATATATATATATATATAAAGATATTTATGTATGTTACAGGCAGATTGTGAAATTAGTCATTTCGTGAATTAAGATTAATTTAATTTAGGTTTATTTAGGTTAGGTTGATCTAGGATAAGGTTAAGGTTAGGTTAGGTTAGGTTTGGTTAGGTTAGGTTAATCTAGGCTTAATAGAGAAGGGAACGGTAACTTCCAGCACAAAGTCACTCCGTGCATATGACACAGGGAATGCCTTCTTCAGTGAAGCATTTAGTATAAATAAGAGGGTCGTCACTTTGCGTGCAGGAAGGCGTATAGTTCATCGTCACATGAAACCAGTTTTATGAGCAGCAAACATTTATTTGTGAATGATGGTTTTCACTTGAATGCTGTTGGTTCTGCCCATCTCAATTGTTTGCTTAGTGATTACGTAAGTTTTTCCTACAATCTGGTAAATCAGTTTGCAGTGGAAGCTCCCCACATTGGAAGGTAAACACATTAAAGCTCTTCTGGTAAATGTGCATAGTCTGTGTAATAAATTTTGTGATTTAGAGGCCCTTGTGTGTATTGAAGATTATGATGTAATTGATATAACAGAATCATGGCTAAATACTGAACAAAGAGATTTTCTAGAGGAGTTTAATTTACCAGGCTATCACATTTTCAGTAGTTAAAAAAAGAATAAAGCAGGGGGCAGTGGGCTGTTGTATAGTAAATCACGATTTCATCCAGACATAATTACCAAGCCTTGTATTGAAAACATTGACGCTATTTATATTCAGCTTAGAAACGAATCTTGTATTAAAATAACACTTAGCATAGTTTATCATCCACCCAGTCAGCCACGCAACACTGACAATGAAATCTGCACTCAAATTGCTGAAATCTCTTGTATGCAGAGCACTGTAATATTTGGTGATTTTAATTACCAGTTCCAAAATGGGGAGAAGCCCTATCTTCGCACACAGGGTTAGACCTATATACAAACTTGCAGGAAAGTTCATTGTATTAGTTTGTAAATTATCTGATACATGGAGCTAACATCCCAGATCTTGTCCTAGCCACGTCAGAAAATTTAGTAAGAAACTTTATTACAGGAGAAGAATTTCGTACAAGTGATCATCGCTTATTTATATTTACCATGAAATTCAGTGAAGACAATGTCAGGGCCAGTTGTGAGAAAGTGCTTGGCTATAAGAGAGCAAATTTTGATAAAGGCAGCTGTAGGTGCAGGTGACTGGGATCCTATTGCCGAAACATTACGTGTTGATGATGCCTGGAAATTTTAAACACTGTCAACAATGCAGTCAGGCTATGTCTTCCATGCGCAACAGAAGGCCTGCCAAAAACTTTAAACCTAAATGGTGGAACTCTGATATGAAACATTGTCAGGTGGCAAAAAATCTTGCATATAAAAATTATGATAACACAAAAAGTCAAAGTGCTGAAAACAAATACGATGCTCTTCGACAGAGCGCCAAAAAATTAATTATATGTAGTAAGAAAGACCTTGAGGCACATATTGCAAGTATCAGTAAATCAAATTGCAAAGAATTGTTCAGTTACATAAGAAGCAAAAAAGTAATAACCACTAATCAGGCCCATAATCACAGACAACAGAGAGCACACTGATGGTGAAGCGAAGATGGCAAAAATTCTTAATGCTTTCTTCACATCAGTATTCACAACAGAAAACATATATATACAATTCCTGCAGCTTTCTCAGTTCCTATAGAAGAGGGCATCAAAATGATATTACACTTAGTGATTGCGCCATACTATTTGCAGTTAGCAAATTAAAAGAGAATAAAGCACCGTGACCAGACAAAATTTCACCACGTGTATTAAAGGAGCTACAGAAAGAAATTTTTTCATGGATGTTCCTTGGACTTCCTTTTTCTCTCAAGATGCAAATTGCACATTGGGCCACATACAGGATTTCATTAAAGTCGGCATAGAAATATTCATTCCCCATCATAGTTACAGAAAAAGAGCCACTTCACCTAAATGGTTTGACCACAGTTGTGCTAGAGTAAGAGAACATGAAACCATAGCGTATAACACTTATGCAAGGACCAAAACTAAAGAAGCCTTTACTATTAAAGAAATATCAGAAACCATGCCAAAACTATTATCAATATTTCTAAAACAAACTTTCTTCATAGACAAACTAACAGAGTACTAAACAACCCAAATGATAACAAAATATTCTGGTCTACCCTTAATTCATTCAAATCTAACTTCACTACCACCTCTTCCATTCCACCATCACAGTCCCCCATTGGAAATCTAGTAAGTGACCCACGTGAAAAAGCCAACCTGCTTGTTGATATTTTTTTTCAACAAACTTAACCCTAAATACAGAAAATCACAATATTTCCATACCTGATTTTGATTTCCCTCAAATACCCCCTTTCAAGATTCACACAAGATATGTACAAGCTGTATTACAGAATCTCTCAGTAAACAAAGCTCCTGGTCCAGATGAAATTCCTTCAATAGTATTTAAAAATTGCTCCCCATTGTTGGTTCTTGTATTGGCAAAATTTTTCCTCTTATGCGTCTGTACCTCAAGTTTTCCAGCCTCTTGAAAAGAAGCAAATATCCATCATATTCCTAAGAAGGAGGACACTTCTGATCCATCAAACTATAGACCAATCGCTATAACTTCCATTCTTGGTTAAGTTTTTGAGACACTAATAAACAAACACATAGTCAAGCACCTAGAAATCAGTTAATTAATCAGTGATTGGCAGTATGGATTTAGACAAGAACATTTAACTGTAGACATTCTTTGCCTTCTTACCCATCAGATTAACCCACGGTGTCCCATCAGTGTATGGGTATGTCACAACATTTTTTCACGCAGAGACCTGATGTCGTACCGGTACGTTTTGCAATTGCAAGGTCTGTTATTTGCACATTTTTCAAGTTTTGCAGGTGATTTTTGGTAGGCATACGTGGGAGACCTACCCGCTGCCAGGCAGGTCCCTGACCCCTCGTGACCCCTGCACGCCATTGTCTCGGCCACTCACCTGTTAGCAGTGATCTGCTCAAGGCATGGCACTGCGGTCTCTCTGACGACGAAATTCAAGCCACCCCTGATTCCTTCACAGGCGAGAATGATTCTCCAGTCAATGACGATGTGGAGGACAAAGATTACAAGGTGCCAGAGGAAGAAAGGAGCAGCAGTAATAAGGAGGTACTGTCAGCATGGAAGGTGCAGTATGTCATACTGCTGGGCTAGGGAAGGCCAGCCTGGACCCCAACTATTTGCACGCACCTCTCTCCAGCCCCTAGACGAAGGGTCTGATGAGGACAAGGATGAGGACGGAGTAGTAGGTCGGGATGTTCCCTCCTAGTTGGGGAGGGAGAGGATTTCACTGTGGAGAGCTGAAGGGGCGGCGGGAAGGAAAATAAAGTATGGAGCAATTGCTCCGTGAGTGGTGGGGCAGGCGCCAGTGAAAGGGAAATTGGTGGTGGTGGTGGTGGTGGGGAGCCAACTCCCAGGTGAGCATGTGGTGCACCTGGGCAGTGGGCAGGTAGAGAGCAGCTGCTCCCCAGCACCTCTTTCACCCCTCAGACTTTCCGTACTTCCTCCCCACAGCCCCATGATGTGGCGAAAGGATTGGAAAAGGGATAGGGAAGAGGAGCGTGAGTGGGGAAGAGCACCACTCTCCACCTCCCCAACCTCTCCCACCACCCTCTCCTCCCCGCCCTGACGAGTCTGGAGACAGTGGTGTGTTGTGGGACTTGGAAGATGGGAATGATTTCACTCCCATCATTCACCAGGGGAAGGCAGTGGCTCAATCGGTAGAGAGGTGGCCTGTAGTCCTACCGGACCCAGGTTCAAATCCCGGTTGGGGCAGGGAACAGTTTAAGGATTTGAATTTCTTAAAATTAAACTTTACTGATCTACCGGAAGACCCTCCGACATGTAGTAAAAATACCCCCACTAATACCAATACACCAGTCCTGTATGAGACAGCCCTAGCATGTATTCAGTATGGACTGTGGGTGTCAGTGCCAAAGTGGTGACATGTAGAGATGTATGATATGTAGGAGAACTACTGGACCTTGAGAGCAGGCTGTGAAGCCTATGCCCAGAGTCGGACACATTAAAAAAAAAAAAAGTTCACAGAGGAGTGGCAGTCTGGCTGTACCACACTTGGCCTCCACGCAGGTTCCACCAGAGTGGATTTCTTCCATCAGTACATCAGTGAGGAGTTTGTGGAGCAGATAGTGGACCAAAGCAATACGTTCGCTAGCAGCCAGCGCTGCTAAAACGAACGTGAAGGTACAACCAGCAGGCATTCCCAGCAATATGACTACCCAGTCACGCCAGGTGAGATGTTCATATTTTTTGACCTGGTTCTCTTGATGGGTATTGTGAGGAAACGACAAATTCTGGCATATTGGTCAACGGACCCTATGATAAACACACCTTTCTTTGGGAAGGTATTGGGTTGAAGAGATTTCAGCAAATTCTGAGCCGCCTCCTTTTTTACGATGCTGACAACCCTGCAAATGCTAATAACACTGATAGAATGAGGAGAATATGGATGGTTTTTGATCACCTGCAGGAAAAGCTCCACTCATCCTTCTGTCCTTACAGAGACCTTGTCATAGACGAGAGTCTCGTGTTGTGGAGAGGCTATATTTCTTTTCGGTAGTAGATACCCAGCAAGAGACATCGTTTTGGGTTCAAGATCTTCGTTATGTGTGACTGTAAAACTAGTTATGTGCAGGACATAGTTTTGTATACTGGTGCACAGACAGAAATAATAGAAGATCTAAGTATTGGACTCTCAGGGGCCATGGTGAAGACCATGATAGAGGAGTACCTTCATCGTAGGCACGTCTTGTACCGAGACAACTGGTACACCAGCTCCCTTCTCTCTCGGTACCTCCAACTTCACGACACCGGAGTCTGTGGCACTGTGGAATAAAAACACCGGCATATGGTCAAGGTTGGGAGGAAACTCGAGAAGAATGAGGTGGTTTTTTTCAAAGCAAATAACATCCTTGCCACCGTATGGAACCACAACAGGTACGTTTTCCTCTTTTTGACGGTACACCACCCCCTGATGCACTGCACCGACTCCTTGGATTACTGCAGTGGGAGGAGGCACCACATCTGGAAACCGGAGTCAGTTATTGACTACAATGTCAACATGAGCCAGGTTGACAGTCTGACTCCATGATTTCCAGTGCGGAGTGTGCCAGGACCATGCTGAAGTGGTACAAAAAGCTTTTTCTCCACCAGCTAGACATCACGGTCCTCAACACCCACTACCTCCACGCTTTGACTATGGGTACCTCAGAGACCTTTGACGGGTTTGTGAGGAAGCTGTTGCGTGAACTAATCTTCAAATATTCAAAGGAAAGCCAACACCCGCGTCCCCACCCCGCCACTGCCGGCCAGACTCCCCTGTGCCTCACAGGACGCCACTTCCCCAGCATCATTCCCCTTCAACTAAACCATCCTGGACCCCAGCGCCACTGTAACATGTGCAGTCACTCAAAAGTAAGACCAGCCACTCGTAGAAAAGACAGGAGGTACAAGTGTGTTGACTGCAATGTAGGATTGTGCGTGGAGCCTTGTTTCTGGGAATACCACATCTTTGTACACTTCTGATACTCTGTGTGCTTGCAATATATGACACTGTAGTAGTATGGCCTGTAAATATATGTGATAACTGTTATGTAAGGTGTAAACCTGTACAATGCTTTGGGAAAGTATTATGTAAGTTGAAGAATTGATTGTAAGATGAAACAACAGTCGCAGTGAATCATTGGTGCAAGAAATTGGCGATTTTGGTGTGTTTGATGAGTGAAACAACGCTTATATTGCCTATATTTGTGTATAAAAAACAATATATTCTTGTACTACATATAAATTCGTACCAAATGAACAAATACCTACCTATTCTGAGTTGTTTGGAATAGTTACCCCCTACCATAGAAAACGTGAGAGCAGCACCTTGGCTCGAGAGAAGACAGTCCCAGGTGTGGGGAGGGTCACCTGTTCAGTGCACTTCTAAGCTCAGGTGAGCACTCTTTTTGTGATATGCAATTGTTTCCCATAAAAAGCGGAGGTTTGAGCTTAAAAAAAAAAAAAAATCCATAATCGGTCGAGATGAGAGGGGTCTATCTATCAATCTATCTATTGCCAGACGCCTCAATCCCGTTTGGGGTGGCCACAAACAAATCGCCTCCAAGTCGCCCTGTTCCCCGCCATCTCACTGCCCTGCTCCCAACTCACGCACCCCTCTTTCATATACCTCTCCACACCATCCCTCCATCTCATCCTCGGCCTCCCCCTCCCTCTTCCCCCCTCCACCTCACTCGCATACACTCTCTTCATCAGTCTTTCACCCTCCATCCTCTCCACATGGCCAAACCACCTCAGTGTGTTCCTCATAACGCTTCCTATCACATCCACATCCACACCACAACGCTCCTTTATATCCTCATTCGTCAGCCTGTCTCTCCATGTGACTCCACAGGCTCCTCTTAAATAACTCATTTCCACTGCTCTCACTCTTGACTTGTGTCCTTCCAACAATGTCCAAGCTTCACTTCTGTACGTTAGAGTTGGTATCACAATACTGTCATGTAGTAACTTTTTCACTTCCATGCTCACTTCCTTGTTTCTTATCACTGCTTTCAAAGAACCAGCAACCTTTCTTCCTTGCTGTACCCTTTCACGCACTTAACCCTCCAAACCTCCATCCTCACTCATCACACTACCCAAGTACTTAAACGTACTCACATCTTCCAATTCCTCACCATCCAACCTCGCTGTACATTCACTGACTTCACCTCTCTCAATGACCATCACTTTACTCTTCCCTACATTCACCTTTAGATTCCGTTTCTTACACACTCTCCCAAACTCATCCACCAAGCCTTGCAGCTCCCCTTCGTCTTCACTCAACAACACAGTATCATCTGCAAACAACAATACAGGGAGTTTCCAAACACTATCCTCTCTCACCAGGGCCACTCCAACATCCACTACCCTACCTTGTACCTCTTTTATTACCTCATCCATGTAAAGATTGAACAACCATGGAGACATGACACATCCCTGTTTCAACTCAACTTTCAAAGAGAAAAATTCACTTAGTTCACCATCCACATGCACTGCAGCCTTCGCACCATCGTACATACTCTTCACAGCATTGAACAACTTCCCATCTACTCCATATTTTCTTAACACTTTCCACAATCCTTGTCTATCCACCCTGCCATATGCTTTCTCCAAATCCACGAAAGCTGCATACAACTTCTTTCCCTTCTCTAGAAACTTTTCCACTAAAGATCTAAGAATGAATATCTGATCTACACAACCTCTTCCCTTCCTAAAGCCTCCCTGTTCTTCTCCAACTAATTTCTCTGTTCTTTCTCTAACTCTGGTAATAAGTATCCTACCATACACTTTTCCTATTATACTAAGAAGACAAATGCCCCTATGATTACCACACACTTCTTTTTCCCCTTTTCCTTTGTACAAGGGAATAATTATACCTGACTTCCAATCCTCCGGGACTCTACCTTCCTCCCAGGCCAATCTGCACATCTTCCACATGCATTCTACTACTATCTCTCCCCCATGCTTCAGCATTTCACCACACACTCCATCAATTCCTGGGGCTTTCCCCAATTTAACTTTCTTCATTGCTTCCACAACTTCTGTCCTACAGATTTCTTCCTGTCTTCTCAGCTCCCTCCTTCTCCCAGCCATTCCCCAGCCACTTATACTCGCATTACTTCCATCCTGTATGTTCAACAATTCCTTAAAGTGTTCTCTCCATCTGCTCACTTTCTCTCCCTTCTCCACTAGTAATCTACCATTTTTATCTTTCACTCCCCTGCTAACTTTGCTTCCATCCTGTCTTACTCTCTTCACCTCTTTCCGGAACATTTTCTTACAGTCCCTCCACTTAACACTCAAATTCCTTCCAAATTCCTCATCCACTCACTTCTTACTCTCTCTTACTAATCTTTTCACCTCTCTCTTTCTTTCTACATATAACTCTCTCTTCCGCCTCTTAGCTTCTTCCACGCCCCTATTTCTCATCCATTCATTGTATGCTTTCTTCTTTTGTGCCACAGCCTGTCTCACCTCTTCAGTCCACCACGCTGTTCCTTGCTCCCCCTCCGTCTTCTCTTCCTTCCACACACCACATCACATGCTGCACATATTTCTGCTGTAAATATCCTACACACACCTTCTACGTCTGCCATCTGCTCCAATTCATATTTGCCCAATTGTTCCTCCACTTCTCTCTTATACTCTGCCTTTTTCTCATCCTCTTGTAACCTTTCCACTCTCCTAGCAACTACTCCTTCCTCTCGTCTTTCCCTTCTTCTATTGGTGAAATATCGACTGGAATGCGGCGGATTAACAAAACTATAGACCAACATGGTGAAACACACACAATAGCACTGGATATTTCAAAAGCATTTGACAGAGTGTGGCACTGGGCCATATTGTCTAAGATGTCACACTATGGCCTTGCATCACTGGTTCCTCTAATTTCTTCTTACCATCATAATAGAAAAATATGGGTCATGGTAGATGGAATTTATTCCAAATTTTCATTCCATACATAATGGCGTACCTCTTGGATCAGTTTTGGCCCCAACCCTCTTTCTCATTAATATAAGTGACCTCCTATCTGTCACTCACAACCCAATACACTCTTATGCTGATGACTCGACGACACTTCATAGTTCTTTCATATTTAGTACCTCCTTTACACAATCTGATAATATAAATTCCCAAATAAAAACAACAATTTCTCTGAACCAGGACCTTACTAAAATTAATCAATGGGGACAAACAAATCTGGTCTCATTTAATGCTCAGAAAACTAAATACATTAATTTCTCCAACAGAAAGAATCCCTCAGACTCCCACATAATTTTAAATGATGTCAGTATTCCCATATCCACTACAATTGATACCGTAGGTATCAGACTAAACACCAACCTAAGCTGGACAGCTTATGTTAAATCCCTTGTTGAAAATGCACCTAAAAAATTGGGACTTAAGTACAGAGTTCGTGAATTCTTCACTGATGATCAGTTGGCCACAGTATACAAAAGTCACGTGCGTTCTCAGATCGAATGCTGTTCATCACTGTCCAGTGGATGTGGAGCTGTTGTATTGAGGTAGTTGGACAAAAAAAAAAAAAAAAAAAAAAGCCATTAGATTAATCAATAATCCTTTCATTACACAGGATCTTCCTCCATTATCAGTAGGTAGAGATGTTGGATCTTTAGCATTATTTTACTGATATTTTTACGGCAAATGCTCTGACGAACTTACTTCAACTGTGCTTCCCCTTCACATTTTCTCCCGAAATACTTGGGCAGCTGGCAGCGCCCATGAACTTCCCTACCCCGAAATGCAGAACCTCTGCTTATCAAAAATAATTTAGAACCAGAACTACTACTCTCTGGAATTCATTTCCTAGGAGTCGCTTCTCACAAACGTTTAATCCACTTTTATTTAAATCCAGTTGTCATAAATATTTTATGAATGGAGGATGCCTTTAGGTACATGGACTTGTTTTTTCTTATTTCCTTTGTTTTTCCTTCCTCCATTCATTGTCTAAAAAGAAAATCATAACCTTGATATGGCAAGGTGCCATATGAATGGAAACTTGCAATTGTAACCCCAGTATTCAAAAAGGGCAACAGAGCACAACTCGAAAGCTACCGCCCAGTTAGTTTAACATCAGTGATTTGCATATTGCTTGAAACTGTTAGTATAGACAAGTTTGTGAAACACCTAGAAACAAACAATCTCATCAAAGATTCGCAACATGGTTCTCGGAATAACTATTGCTCTACCCTCACGAATCTGTTGGACTCTTTCCATGACATATTGAACATGTATGATGAGAATCTGTTGGCGTTGTTTACCTCAATTTTCAAAAGGTTTTTGAAAAAAGTTCTACACAAAAGACTCGTTCAGAAGCTAAAGGCACATGGTTTCAGTGGCAGTGTGCTTGGGTAATTCAAAGATTGACTTACTGGACGAAAGCTGAGTTGTAATAAATGGAAAAGAGGCAGATTGAATAAACATTATGTACAAGTGGAGTGCTGCAAAGTTCAGTGTTAGGTCCTATTTTTTTTTTTTTTTTTTAATGTACATGAATGATATTGATGAAGGATTCTATTGTAAAATGTCAAAATTTGCAGACGATACAAAGTAGGTAACAGTGCAGATACAGCACTGCAAAGCTAGGCAATTCAGAGAGATCTTGATCAACTGTTTACCTGGGCCCAAACAGGGCAAATGGATTTCACTCTTATTAAATGTGAAGTGCTAAACATTGGCAGTAAAAATGTAAGAGCAAATTATAGCATAATGTCCAACTTGATGGGGTAAACCATGAAAAAGACTTAGGAGTTATAATAACAGGTAATCTGAAACCAGGCAAACAATGTACAGAAGCAGAAAAGAAAGCCAATAAATTGATTGGATTCATTGGTAGAGCATTTGAATATACATCCGATAATATCGTCCTCACTTTGTATACATCCTTAGTATGCCCACACTTGGAGTATTGTGTTCAATTTTGGTCATCATATCATAAAAAGGATATGGAGAATCTTGAGAGAGTATAGTGAAGAGTGAAAAAGGTGATACCTAGAATAACCCGCCCCGTCCCGGAGACGTGAATTCACGTCTTCACATGATGTGCACTCATATCCTGGAGACGTAAATTAATGCAGCAACATTGCAAGGTCCCTAATTTGCACAATTTTCAATTTTCGCGAGTGATTTTTGACACGTATACACAGGACACCTTCCTCTACAAGATGCCAGGCAGGGACAATGCCTTACCCAGCATGACCTCCCCCCCCCTGCATGCCCTTTTCTCAGCAATTCACCTGTTATCAGTGACCTGGCCAGTAAAGCCATGTCATGCCATGGTACGAAATTCAGGGCCAGAGTGATTCCCCAATCGATGACAATGTGGAGGACAAACATTAGAGGAAGAAACAGTCAGAAATGATGATCAGGTAATGTGGCAAAAAAAGGTCAGGAATGGTGATGAGTTAGTGAGTGAAACAATGCTTATAATGCCTATATTACTGTTTGAAAACCAATATACTCTCATACTACATATAAATTCGTACCAAATAAATAAATAAATACCGTTTATGACTAGTGTGGAATAGTTATCCTCCCATAGAACTCGTTTTTTTTCAGCCAGCCTGATAGAAAACTCTGTAAGATAAGGAGGTACTCCTACCTGGATCGAGTATTTTAAACCTCAGGTGAGCAATTTCTCTATCAATTTTCAATGTTTCTCACCGAAAGTGGATGTTTGAGCCAAAAAAAAAAAAAAGGTCCAAAAATGTCAGGACTGGGGCATACCACTGCCCAGAAAACGTTGGGATGGGGGGGGGTTAAGAAATAAATCATACAAGGAATGTTTAGAAGCTCTGAATCTCTTTACCCTAAATGGAGGTTACGAAGAGATTTAATTCAAGTATTCAAAATATTCAAAGGACACAATAATATGGCCATCGCTAAATATTCTACAGTTGATCGCTCAAACTACACTTGAGGTAATGGTCATAAAGTATTGGTAAACGCTTTCAGTCACATGAAGATAAGCATTTTTTCTTTAATGGAGTTGTAAATATGTGGAAAAAATTTCCCACAAATGTAGTAAACTGTGATACAGTACTCATCATCATCATCATCATCCAATCCTGTGTTGCCCCACGAGAAGCATAGGAGCCGGGGGCTACGCAAGTTGGTCCTGACATTTAAGATGAGAGTGACCAGCCTCACTCATCCCTGAGTGGCATTACATGAGCAATAAACCCCAAACATCCCTTGGATACAAACCTTCACCGGCTCAATCAGATTGGAGTGCCGTAATTACCCACTAAACCATCAGGCACCAAAATTTGGTTATATGGTTACCACCCAGCATAGTAAATGGTTTCCTGGTGAACAGGAACCCATTTGGCTTGTCATTCAGTGTAGAGTCACCCACAGGCAGAAGGAACAGGAAAGAATGAAGGAAAGAAAGACAGAAGAGGGAGTGTTAAGTCACCTGTAGGCAGAAGGACGAGAAAAGAATGAAGGAAAGAAAGACAGAAGAGGATGGAAGGAAAGAAGGATGGAGGAGAGGAAAGAGCAGACACCCGAGAGCAGCACTACATCGAGTGAGTGGATGGTGAGTGCCCCCACCAACCACAAGGTATAACCTTCATAAATCGCTTGGATAAGTATCTGTTATCTGACCCCAAGCTAAGTATTGTCTCTCCACATTTCTGTGGAGTAATGGCTACTAAATTATAGGAAAGTGTTTCCAATCCCGTGAAGCAAAATACTTCTTCTTCAATAGAGTCATAAATGTCTGGAATAGACTTACTTTTACCTGCCATGACAAAGTTCATTCCCCTCCTGTCTACAAGACACCCCATAAACTTAATATACCTGTACATAGCATCGCGTCACATCATAACATATTTATCAATTTGTTAAATGCAAATAAAGTAGTATAAGCACAAATTAGGTTCTGCACGGTTAGCCCTGAGTTAAAGGTCACTACTATTGCTTTCGACCTGTGATGGGTTGTGGATCACTGAGATTCCTTGTTAGTTAAGTGACCACCATCAGGAGTAATTTTTTAATATACCAGGGGTCTCTGCGTCAGGAGGTAACTTGTGTGCTTGTCCCGCATGAGAAAGTTCCTTGTCACAGTGGAGTGAATGGAGCTGGGGCCTGGTTGACTGCTGCCCACCTTAAAAGCACCAAGCAAGGCTACGCTGTGTCTACAGATGCCCACCTTAAAAGCACCAGGCAAGGCTGCACTGTGTCTGCAGATGCCTCATTAACTCAATGTACCCGTACATGATGTTATGCCTTAGTCTATCTATCTATCTATAGCCCGACGCCCTAATCCCGCAAAGGGTGGCCGCAGACAAAACGCCTCCAAGTCACTCTGTCATCCACCATTTGACTCCCCTCCCCCCAACTCACCCCCCCCTCCCTCATATACCTCTCAACTCCATTCCTCCACCTCATCCTCGGTCTACCCCTCCCTCTCCCTCCCTCCACCTCACCTACATACACCCTCTTAGTCAATCTTTCATTCTCCATTCTCTCCACATGTCCAAACCACCTCAGTGTATTTCTCCTAATCTTTTCAACCACATCCACATCTACCCCACAACGTTCCTTCACTTCTTCATTCGTCAACCTGTCCCTCCACGTCACTCCACATGCTCCTTTCAAGTAACTCATTTCCACTGCTCTCACTCTTGACTTGTTCCCCTCTTGCAAGGTCCACGCCTCGCTTCCATACGTCAGGGTAGGGATCACAATACCATCATGCAGTGCCTTCTTAACTTCCATACTCACCTCCCTATTTCTCATCACTGCTTTCAGTGTACCAACAACCTTTCTTCCCTGCTGTACCCTTTCACGTACTTCATCCCCCAAAGTTCCATCCTTACTCATCACACTACCCAAGTACTTGAATGCACTCACATTCTCCATATCCTCACCATCCAACCTCACTGCACACTCTGTGACTTCATTCCTCTCAAACACCATAACTTTACTTTAGTTTACATTAACTTTCAGCTTCCTCCTCCTACACACTGTCCCAAATTCATTCACCAAACCTTGCAACTCCCATTCATCTTCACTCAACAATACTGTATCATCAGCAAACAGCAACACCGGAAGCTTCCAAATCTCACCCTCATTCATTAGGGCCACCCCCACATCCACTGCCCTACCCTGCACCTCCTTTACAACCCCATCCATATATATATTAAACAGCCATGGAGACATCACACACCCCTGTTTCAGTCCCACATTGAGATCAAAGAACTCACTCAGCTCACCATCCACTCGCACCGTAACCCTAGCTCCCTCGTACATACTCTTCACAGCACTCAACAATTTCCCCTCCACCCCATATATTCTTAATACCTTCCACATACCTTGCCTATCTATTCTGTCATAAGCTTTCTCCAAGTCCATGAAGGCAGCATACACTTTCTTTCCCTTCTCTAGATACTTCTCCACTAAACATCTTAGAACAAATATCTGATCTACACACCCTTTTCCCTTCCTAAATCCCCCTTGTTCTTCTCCAACTAGCTCCTCTGTCATATGCCTAACCCTATCAATGAGTATTCTACCATATATTTTACCAGTCACACTAAGAAGGCAAATACCCCTATGGTTACCACATGCTTCTCTCTCTCCTTTTCCTTTGTACAGAGAAACAATTATACCTGATTTCCAGTCCTCTGGAACCCTTCCCTCTTCCCAAGCCAATCTACACAACTTCCATATCCACTCCACAACAATCTCACCCCCATACCTAAGCATTTCACCACACACTCCATCAATTCCTGGGGCCTTTCCCAGCTTAATCTTCTTCATCGCTTCCACTACTTCCGACCTACTGATCTCTTCCTCCCTCCTCTCATCTCTTCTTCTCCCAGCCATTCCCCAACCACTTATACTCACACTGCTCTCACTCTCTACATTCAACAAATCCTCAAAGTGCTCCTTCCATCTCCTCAATTTCTCTCTCTTCTCCACCAACAATCTATTATTCCTATCTTTCACTCCCCTACTATTTCCCCTTTCACACTGCCTTACTTTCTTTACCTCCTTCCAAAACAATTTCTTACTCTCCCTCCATTTCACACTCAGATTCCTCCCAAACTCTTCATCCACTTCCTTCTTACTCTCCTTCACCAGTCTCTTAACCTCCCTTCTCCTGCTCACATATACCTCTCTCTTCTCTCTCTCATCTTCTCCCCTACCTCTACTCGCCAACCATTCACCATATGCCTTCTTCTTTTGTTCCACAGCTCGTTTCACCTCATCATTCCACCATGCTGTCCCTTGCACACCCTCGCATCTCCTCCTCACTCCACAAACCGCCTCACACGCTGCGCTTATCTCTTCCGTGAATATCTTACATACGTCTTCCACCCCTTCCATCTGCTGTAGCTCATACCTTCCCAATCTTTCTTCCACTATGCTCTTATACTCTGTCCTTTTCTCACTATCTTGCAATTTCTCCACTCTTCTCACAGGAGCTGCTTCCTCCTGTCTTCCCCTTCGTCTCCTCCACCACTTTCTTTGCAGCTCTACCTTGGCCATCACTAAGTGATGGTCCGAGACTCCATTCCCCCACCCTCTCCACACCCTTGCATCCAACACTTGTCTTCTCATTCGCTCATCCACACACACGTAGTCTATCATTGCCTTTCGTTCAACAAGTTCACCATCCATCCTCCTCATTACTCTCCATGTATACCGGTGGATCATCTTATGACGAAAGTAGGTGTTGGCTATTGCCAACCCCTTACCAGCACAGATGTCCACCAAAGCACTACCATTCCCATCTACTTCAGCTGGCACACCCCACTGACCAACCACTCCATCCACTCGTACATTCCCAACTTTGCCATTCATGTCTCCAATCAACAGCACTCTCTCGCTCCTCTCAAACTTGTCCATACATGCTTCTACTCTCGCCCAAAACTCTTTCACTCTTGCCACCCGATCCTCGGTTGGAGCATACACACATACAATCGCCCATGCTTGTATACCTACTTTCATCCTCACCCATACAATCCTTGCACCCACTGTTCCATACTCTCTTATATTCTCCTTCCACTTCTTGCTTATCATCAGACATACTCCCTCTCTTGCCCTCTCATTCTCACTGACTCCCGCACATATACCTACACCGTAATCCCATTCTCTCATCCTTTCACCTTGCCATTTAGTTTCAGTCAATCCACATATATCCACTTTTGCATCCTGAAGCACCTGGACAATCTCTCTCTCTTTCACTTCATCATTCACTCCTCTCACATTCCACGTTCCTACCCTCAGAATGTCCTTTGTCCGTTCCTTAGTCGTCAACGTATGGTCCGTCCGGGTCCAAGGTGCTTTATTTGCTTTTTTAGTTAGTTCTTTTTATGGGGTGGGGCACTAACCCACCACCAACCCTTTTAGTCGCCTCGTACGACAAGCAGGGATACTGGGGGAGTATTCTTGAAACCCCCCTACCCCCAGGGGTAGGGTCATTCAAACTGGTAGCTAATGGATATAGTACTATAGAATGTAACTTTTTCTTTTCAGTTTTTCCTATGAAATTTCCTTGTCAGTTTTCCACGTTGCATGCTGGTCCTTCTTACTTTTCCCTGGAGGGTTTGGAGGCGGGGGGGGGGGGAAGCTTTCTTGTTTTATTATCCATATCCTTCAGCATCTACAGTATAATTATATCTCGTAGTCATAGTCAACCCTGTAACAGAGAGCCTCGAAAGGACCATAAGGCCTGTTGCTGTTTGCTTTCCTTTATATTCGCTTGCATTATTTTGCAGATTCTTTTATGGCAAATGCTCAGACGAAGTTGCATCCATTGTGTCACCTCTCCACGCCTTCCCTCGTGCTACACGGGAATCTGGCAGCGCTTATGACTTGACTGTCACACTGCCATATAGCAGAACTTCTGCCTGTCAGAATGCATTTATTCTCAGAACTGCTTCTCCTTCCAACTCGCTTCCTTAGATTAGTTCCCCCCCCCCCAAACTACAGCCTACAATAGTTAAGTCCAACTGTTACAGATTTTTTTTTTTTTTTTAAGAGAGGACACCTGTAATCTGGTGTACTGATTTCATTTTTAACTTGTTTTCCTTCCTATGTTCATAATCTGTCAAGAAAGTATCTAGATGATTGTATTTGTTATCATGATTCATGGAAGAAAATGACGAACATATCTTATGTAAAATGTGAAAGAATTGGAAGTATAGGCTAACTTTTGATTTCTGATGATTCAGTGATTTAATAGAGATACACATTTTTCAGGAAAAATTAGAATTGTTTCATTTCTATTGATTTGTATGATATACAAATATTGTGACCACGGATATTGAACATTACAGACCCTCCCTCACTTTATAGCTATTGTTTACTATGGGTCAGAAAGTATCGGTGCGTAATATGCATGAAACATTAGGGACCACACAACGAAGGTCACTGATGACCTTGATGTCGAGAGGTGTCATATATATCGCCAAGTAGCAATATCCTCTTGCAGACATATAGCAAATGTTGTGTTCATATAAACAACCACTGTTCATGCACAATGAGACGTTGGTAAACATCAGCAGTTGTTCGAATGTTTTCGGTAGGCATCGGACCCCATGTGTACCAGTACTCTTGTAACTCTTGTGACCCATAATACGTAATGGTTTAGTAGTGATGTGTATGGATATTGTGCCTGCTTTGGTGTTAAAAATGCTCTTACTGACAGATATTATAAGCGTAGGATGATATCTGAGTAATTGTGGCTGTTACAGGGACTCCCATAAACTGTAGGTACTGTACGGTGGCCTGATATATGCCTGTGGTTGTTAGGGCTGTCATTATGCTTATAGATACTAGCGTGGTGGGTGAGTGACTGTGTTGAGTTATAGGCATTCCTTCCCTCTGAAGGTATTTTACAATGGTCTGGTATTATACAGTGGTTTTATAGAGATGGATATGGTTAACAGGGATTCATTTAAGGCTATAGACCTGCTGTTACTGATATTATTTGCTTGGATAGGTGAAGTTGCTTGTATAATGTGTGAGCGATTGTGTAGCCGCATACCTGTTGCATGTTAAACAGTCATTCACGTTTCAGGCATTATATAAGGATCTGGCAGAGATGGTTATGGTAATTCGGGAAGCTCTTATGTTTACAGAGAAGCTGATATTGGTGTTTCTTTTGCTGATGTGTGAGAAATTTTGTGCCCAAAGAAGCAAGGTGCACAGTATGGTCATTGCAGTTATTGGTTTGTTTGTTATTTTCATACAGTGGTTCTCCCACTTCTGTGACCTTTCTATTGTTTCTAAATCCTACCTCACAATAACGTTAGTTTTAGAGCTGAGACGGCGACGACGACAGAGACGGTGATTCTGTAGTTACTGTTACATTTCTGTCGGTATTAAGAAATATTTTGTCATAACTGCTAGTCTGAGAAATTATTGCTCAATTTATCCCAGCTCAAGGCTTATATAGTTCAAGTTCACTCTGGATCCTAGGTATTTCTAATATATTTAAGTGCCCTTACTTCGGCTTCATATCACTTCTCCCATCTTGCCAAATAGTTACGCTATTTATCTGCCATGGCAGACGGGGCTAGCTTCACACTATTTTCCTCTCACTCCATTTCTTGCCTCTCGGCCGTACTTCACGCAGTATTCGACTTACGCAGGGTTGGGCCACATTTCAGGATCATTTGTCACTGTGTAGTGATTGAGTGCCTTGGGAGGGACTTTAGTGCAGCGGCTGAAGCTGATTTGTCCCTCTCCATCTGTTTTCTGACTTATCACAACGATACTGTTGCTGGTGAAGGACGCCTTCATGTGGTGACACCAATTTAAGCAAGCGACTCCACTATCTGATTATACATACGTTCCACATCTACTTCCTTATCCTCCGAAAGGAGGATGATGGACTGCAGACGTGCAGCTTCAACCTGCAATCCTTCTGCTTCACGTCTAGATGCGTCAGGGGTTATAGTTATTACTATTACATCGAATTTTTTTTTTCTTCATTTTTTAAATTGACGGATGATGTTAGTCACGACAGGGGTTACAGTGTTTTGTGAAATAAGATTTGGCATATTACATTGTGAGCGTATTAAGTAACATAAATGGGGACACATGTCTATAACAATTTCCAAGTGCACAGTTCATCACAACATTAAGGCATACCGGTACTATTGACAGAACAGGTTGTACTGATGCCAATCGACTTTTTCTGCACAGTTTCCATGTTCAGCCGACAGTATTATCACATTTGGTCGGAAGAGACGCCATTCATCCATTCACTTAATGATACTCTATTTCAAGGTATCTCTACACTGAATGGCAAGCCAAATGATTTCCTGTAAACCAGGAAATCATTTAATACGCTGGGTGGTAACCTTATAACCAGTCAACACGTGTTCCCTACGTGTCAAAAATGGGTTAGTACCTCTCCCCGGAAAACAACTAACTAAAAACACAAACAAGAAGCTCCGAACCAGGACGGACAAACAGGTGACGACTAAGGACCGAACAAAGGACATGGTACGGATTGCAACAGAGATTGTAAGGGGTGCAAATGATAAGGTGAAAGAGAGACAGATTGTACAAGTGTTTGAGGATGCAAAAGTGGACATAGGTGGATAAACTGAGACTAATTGGAAAGGTGAGAGTGTGAGAGAGTGGGAGCATGGATGGGGTATATGCGCGGGAGTGGGTGAGAATGAGAGGGCAAAAGGGGGAGTATGTGTTGTTGGTTCAAGGATTGTGTGGGTAATTGAAAGTAGGAATACAAAGGGCAATTGTGTGTGTGTGGACAGTATGTATGCACCAAGACAAGATAGTGTAAGCTGAGTGAAGGAATAATTCTGGACTAATGTGTAAGCATGCATGGAAAAGTTTGAAAGGAATGAAAGAGTGTTTTTGATTTAAGATGTCACTGGAAAAGTAGGGAACGTGAAGGTGGATGGAGTAGTTGGTGAGTGGGGTGTGGCTGCAGAGGTGGATGAAAATGGCAGTGCTCTAGTGGACATTTGTGCAGGGAGGGGGCTATTGACGGTCAATACCCTCTTTAGGAATAAAACGATCCACAAGTATACTGGCGAGTGATGAGTAGGGTGGATGGCGAACTGTATGAGCAGAGAAGGTATGTAATGGATGAATCAGCATACACAGGTTGGGGAGTGGACTTTCTGACCACCACTAGGTGCTGATGAAAGTTAAGGTTAAAGTGCAGTGGAGGAAGAGAAGGAGGGATGGGGACAGGAGTAAGAAGTCCATACAAGGAGAGTAGGAAGGTTGCAAGAGGTTGGAAAAAAGGCAGACTATAAGAGAGAAGTGGAGGAGCGACTGGGTAAATAGGATTTGGAGCAGATGGGGTGATGGAAGGTGTGTCCAAGATATTCTCGGAAGAAATTTGTGTACGATGTGAGGTGGTGTGTGGGGTGAAGAGAAGACGAAAGGGGCTGCAAGGAACAGCATGGTGGAATGAAGATGTGAAACAAGCTGTGGTGCAAAAAAAGAAAGCATACGCTGAGTGGATGGGAAGCAGAGACATTTAGGAAGTTGAGAGAGAGAAGAGAGAGTTATATGTATTGAGGAAGAGAGAGGTGAAAAGATTAGTAAGAGGAAGAAGAGAGTGGATATGAAATTTGGGAGAGATTTGTGTGTAAAGTGGAGGGAATGTAAGGAATTGTTCTGGAAAGAGGTAAAGACAGTTAGAGTGATCAAGAAGGTAATAGTGTGGTATCTTGACCATTTATCTATCTATCTATATACCTAGGTTGCTTCCCCCAAGGAAAGGGAGGTAGCCGAGACAGGACAACACACTCCCCATTTACTCATCCATTCAAACACATTCATTCGCATCTTAGCCCCAAAGGGGAGAACGGACAGATCCTCACCACACCACACCACACAAGGGTCAACTGCGCAATGCAATCAGTGACATCTGCAGCAGGGCCCGACAGCAGAGCTGGTTTACCCCTGCCACATCATAACAGACTCATCCCCTTACCCGCACCTGACCTGAAATAGCTGATCAGACCGGATGCGGGAGAATATCCCCTCAGGGCTGCGTCATCACTTATTCATTCACAATTTCTCTCCATTTATTTCTGTCACGCACAGCCACTCTTCCTTGCTCAACAGACATCCCTCTCGCATCCAGCACTCTCTTCACACTGTCCATCCATCCTATTCGTGGTCTTCCTCTCAGCCTTACACCTCTCACATCAGATCTAGTTATCTTTTTCACCAATCGCTCATTATCCATTCTCTCCATATGCCCAAACCATCGCAACACCCTCTGCTCAACTCTACCAGCCATCTCCCGAACAACTCCAGTTCTCCTTCGCACTTCATCATTCCGCACTCGATCCATACACGTCACTCCACACATACTCCTCAGACACCTCATCTCCATTACATTCAAACTTTTCCTCTCTGCTACACCCATATTCCATGTTTCAGCCCCATATAATGCAGTCGGTACCACAACACCCTCATACAGCCTTCTCTTTACATCCATCCTAAGCGAACAACATCTAAACACTTTTTTCATTCCTCCCAGCACCTTTCCTACTTCATTTATTCTAAACTTCACTTCTGCATCTATTCTTCCATCCACAGCAACATGTGACCCTAGATATTTAAAACACTCTACTTCCTCAAGCAACTCGCCATTCAAAACTATATTCATCCCCCTACCATCTACCAACCTCGTACACTTCATCACTTTACTCTTATTCTCATTTACTTTCAATTTCCTCCTTTCACACACCCTTCCAAACTCCTCTACCAACTGTCTCAATCTCTCCTCTGAATCAGCCACCAGTGCAGTATCATCTGCAAACAGCAGCTGCTTCAGATTCCACTCTCCACCATCAACATTCACTAGACTCAGACCACCACCTAAACCTCTTGCATTCACCTCCCTTACAACACCATCCATGTAAATATTAAACAACCAAGGCGACATCACACATCCCTGTCGCAGCCCCACTCTCACAGGAAACCAATCACTCACAGCATTTCCCACTCTTACACACGCTTTACTGTTTACATAAAAACTTTTCACCCCTTTTAGTAACCTGCCATCAAGTCCATACAATCTTAAAATAGTCCACAAAGCCTCCCTATCAATTCTGTCATACGCTTTCTCTAAATCCATAAATGCCCCAAAACGTCCTTGCCTTTCTCTAAATACTTTTCACACACTTGTCTCACAGCAAACACCTGATCCACGCATCCCCTCCCTCTCCTAAAGCCACACTGCTCATCACCAATCACTCCCTCTGTACCCTCTCTAACTCTCATAATTAACACTCTGCCATACACCTTACCTACAACACTCAACAGACTTATACCCCTAAAG
Organism: Coenobita brevimanus; assembly: GCF_032717465.1. Lineage (NCBI taxonomy): Eukaryota > Metazoa > Arthropoda > Malacostraca > Decapoda > Coenobitidae > Coenobita > Coenobita brevimanus. Next base: position 12,382,484 of record NC_137007.1, read on the forward strand.
CTAGTACATTCACACTTATCACCCTTGCATTTATACAACGGGACCACACAAGCACTTGCCAAGTCAAATGGCACCATACCTTTCACAAAGCACACATTCAACAATCTTACTAACCAGTCAACAATTGTCACTCCACCACCCTTCAGGCATTCCACAGCACACCCATCCATACCTGCAGCTTTCCCTGTTTTCATCTCCTTTACTGCATTCTCCACTTCCTCCTTCGTGATCAAAGAATCATTCAACTCTCCCAACACATTTATTCCTTGCACCCTTCCATTCACCACAATCTCAGCCACCCTTTCCTCCTCTACATTTAACAATCTTTCAAAATACTCTGCCTATCTCTTCCTTACTGCATCCATCTCAATTAACATCCTTCCATCTTCTGCTTTTACTCGTTCTTCCTTCCCAGACTCTCCCTTTCGCACCCTTTTCACCTCCTTCCAAAACATTTTCTTATTCTGTTGAAAATTCTGTCAGCCGCCTACCCCACCTCTCATCTGCTGCCACTTTAGCATCACGCTGAGCCCTTCTCGCCCTATTCCTCTTTTCCTTATACCTCTCATATGACATCTCATCCTTCCTATGCAGCCACACTTCATATGCACGTCTCTTCTCAGCCACAGGCATACTTACTTCCTCGCACCGCCATTCACTTCCTTTTCTTACACCACCACCCACACGTCTCACACCACACACCTCTTCTGCATGCCCCACCACAGCACTCTTAAATAACTGTCATTCCTCCTCCACACTGCCATTTTCACGATCTTTCATTGTGTTCCACCCATCTTTCAATTTCTCCTGATACTCTATCTTTTTCTCTCTTTTATCCAACTAACTCACTTTCAAAACCTCCCTACCACACCTAACCCTCCTAGCTCTCACCCATCTCTTACCTGCTCTTAACTTTCCCTCCACCAGGTATTGGTCAGACATACCTCCACCCTCCCCTCTCAGAACTCTCACATCCAACAACCTTCCTATTACATTCCTAGACACAACCACATACTCCATCAAAGCTCTATCAACAAACCTTCCACCCTCCTGTCTCACCCATGTATACTTATAAATATCTTTTTTCTCAAACAGCGTATTTCCAATCACCATCTCTCGCTCAACACACATCGCTATCATTCGCTCCCCATTTTCATTTCTTCCAGGCACACCATGCATACCAACTACACCTTCAACTGCTACATTTCCCACGCTAGCATTCAGATCTCCCATCATTACCACATTCACATTCGCTCCAAAACTCTGCAGACACTCATCAACATCATTCCAGAAAGACTCCCTCTCTTCTTCATCCCTTTCACTACCAGGCCCATATGCACTCACAAACACCCACAACTCACGTTCAAATTTCGCTTTCACCCACATCAGTCTCGATGATACCTCCTTCCATTCAGTCACACACTGCTGTACTTCCGGACTCACTAACAAGGCCACACCTTCTCTTGCCCTTCCTCTATCAACACCTGACAATCTTCCATTCACACTTCCAAACATAGACTCACCCTTCCCTTTCATCTTCGTTTCACTCAAAGCTAACACATCCAACTTTCTTCCCACAAACATTCTCCCAACCTCCTCCCTTTTAGCCTCAATCGTACTACATCCACGCACATTCATAGACCCAATCTTCAGGGTACGTGGATAACTTCATCGTCCATCCTTTTCTCTGGCCCGTCTCTTTTTAGGAACTAAAAAACAGAGGAGGGGGTCCCTAGTCCCCTCACCCCGCCCCTTTTAGTCGCCTTTTACGACACGCAGGGAATACGGTGGCAGTATTCTTCCTAACACAACCTGGCCGCAGAGTAGTAGTACCACCCCATGGTGCGGCCAGATTGTGTCCCCCCCGCCACAGGGGGGGATTTGGTTCTAGTTATCGTGTAGTTGATGGGATTAGAAGTTAAAGATGGATACAGGGTGTTGATCGTAGTTTATTATCTTCAAGGAAAAGTTTAAGTTGAGCAGTGTGTGTATTACACAGGAACGTAATGTATTAGCTAAGTCTCGTCGGACCCCTCTTCTCTCTTTCTCTCTCCACACACTTTCGGTTCTATGGGTAGCCTCTTTCTGTCTGTCTTACTTTTCCATCCTTCCCTAGGAGGGCTAGTGTCACGTGTGCAAGACACATGTGAATGTTCGAGAAGCCCGTGTGTCTGTGTGTATGTAGCGTTCCCGGTGACATAGTGTACGTGTGGCATTTCTTACAGAAATGCGGACACATTTCCTCTCCCACTGAAATCCCAAACACATTTCCTTTGGTCGACTCTTGCTGACACATTTCCTATTCCCACACCTTGACTGGTGCTTCTGTCTATCTATCTATCTATCCATCATGCTATCTGTTATGATTTGTATTTATAATATGGAGTCCTGACATCGCTCAGTCATGCCAGCTGGTGATCCTCCGACGGCATTCATCATTGACATGCTCTAATCTATTAATACATATTATTGATTATAATATTGAATAAACATAATATTCATGATAATATTGTAATGACCTAATAATATTCTAGAAACATGGTACATTGTAAATATATTGTATTCATAATGGAGGAAATGCACTATAATTAAATTGAGTATGGAATATTGTATAACATACTGTAAAATGTGTATGTATAATAGGCACATATATACAAAAAATAGTTCAAAGTTAAGATTATAGTAAGAGTTACTAATAAATTTTTATTTTATATAGATATAATGATAATATTAATTGTTGTTCCCCTTTCTTTTTTAAAATAAAATTAACAATATTTACAGACTATTTACACTTCATTCAGGGGGTCTGACTTGAATGTTTACTCTTCCTTCAATAAATACTGACTCCAAGTTTGCAGTTCTTGCATGCATTCTGTGCATTGCGAACAGCACTACTGAAAATACAATAGAGAACATTATAAAGGCAGTAGGTGCTGGGCTATACACATAATATGGGTTGAACATACTGAAACTTAAATCTCCCCAGGGCTTCATTGTTTCATTGATCAGTTGCATAGTTTCAAACTTAGGTGAAGTCAACTTAATACTTGTGCTCATGTTTAAGTCCATATTAGGCAGAGGGTGGAAATGTTTGTGTGTATGATTGAGAATGGCGTAGTGATTGATGGTGGATAAAGTGGACATTGATGGTGTAAATACCGCACAGTAGTCTGGTGCTATGCATACTCCTGATGCTGAAGGATGAAGTGGTGGTATATCTGGACAGATTATGTAAACTGATTTGTTATAAGTGAAATAAAACAAAAAACTGTGAGTGTCCGATGCATTGATGGTGTATAAGCTCATTTGGAGCAAACGTGAAGTTGCAGTGGTGATCAGTGTCATGATTTCTTAAGATAGCCATTTCACAAGGGACTGTTTCAGTAGGCTGAAACGTGAAGATGTACACAGGACAAAGGTGAACAGCATGTAAGGATGTACGGCACTTTCGTTCAGTCGTTGATTCACTGGTGAAAGTGACAGTGTTCCGTCTCTTGGAGACCATGATGAGTTCGGTGTCTGTGTCGATGTTGGTGATGACCAAGATGTCATTATTCTTTTAAGGGAAGGGTTATTTTTGATACACAGTGAACAGGTCATCATTTATAAATGGTACATGAACTACTACTGATGTTGGTGTTAGTGTTGCTTCTAAATATGGATAATATAGCATGAAATCTCTACACCGGAACAAAGGCTTCAAACCATGTTTATGTATGCCTTGGCGAATTATCTGACGTAGCTCATGAAGTAGGTCAATTGTGATTCTACAATTACCAGCATTTGTAATTCCTTTGCATAAGTGCCCTGTAACGAACTAGTTATCTAGCTGGAGTATAATTGTGTCAATATGTTCCGCGATGATGGAGAAGTGTTGGAAAAGTGTTATGTTCCCTTCCATGGCATTTATTTTGTCTACACTCTGGTGAGTTATACTTTCTGCCTTTTTTAGATTTTTTACGATTGTGTGCTGAGTTTTGTCTGGCGATGAACTTGCTTTGGTATGTGAGTACCTGAGCTATTTTATTAAATTTGTTGTTTATTTCTTGAAGGTCTTCCTATGTAGCCAATCCAAAGATGTTCCCAAGAATTGCACCACCCAGGACAAACAAAGCACACCTTTGGCAAGCTTGTGCGATGTTGTTTGTGTCACTCAATATCTCTGTTCCATGAGACGGGAGATCTTGGACCATGATGAGCATAACTGACTTGGCCTGTTATATCTTCCATTTCGCTAACTTCACTATTTCAGTCACTTCCTTTGTGTTACGTGTTTATGAAACATTGCCTCCTATCATGAAGTCCAGTGTCCTCATTGGTTTGGCAATATTCTCTAAACAAGTAGGTAATTCGTATAAATAGTCTAAGCTTATTTCAGTACTCATCGCATCTTTCACAATTGACGTCGTGACCGTTGGAGCTAGGAGGCATCCTTGCCGTACTATATGTTGAGGGTCTAAGTGAGCATATCCTCTTGCTATGTAGAGGAGAATCCATGGTATAAGTCCTTTTATCGTTACCTACCGAAAAAAAAAAATAATAATAATTTCATAATCCAGTCATGCTGTGGTCGATGATAGTGATGATGTGCGTTACGGCTGACTCATGGAGAACAATAATTTGCTTGTTGTTTCACTTATAGAAGGAGTTTAAATCGATATCTAGATCGTGTAAATGTTGTAGAGTAGCATTTTTAGGAACAGTTGCACCTATGTTTGTTTGTTTGGTATGCGACCTTAATTCATTTTTGTCATTGTTGTTGTCTTCTTGATTGGTTTCATGAGTATTTTTCGTTTTTTCGGTGGTGTCTGAGGTTGTGTAATTGCTGGCTAATTCCCTCGGTACCCTTTTTAAATGATCAACATGAATTTGTTTTTCTTCGCCACTTGACAGTGACCTAATTATAACTTTGTTTCCTGTCATATTGATTACTCTGTATGGGCCCTCAAATTTCGGGGATAATATATTGTCTCTCGTATGAATGATACCATAGACAATGTCTCCTAAGCTGATAGGCGATTCTTTTGTCTTTCTATTAAATGCCTCCGTCATTTCTTCTTTGGACATCGATAATTTTTTTTTCACTTTCTTATGTATGTCTTGGATTTCATGTAAACGGAGTTTGGGGTAATCATCGTAATTGTATATGGGCAGATTTTCACCTTCTAGAGTTTCATATGGTAGCTTTTTTTCTGTCCCATATATAATGAAATGTGGTTTGTCTCCTACAGACCTATTTATAGATCCATTAATTGATGCTTCTACTCTGGGAATCCAATCATCCCAGCCTGCATAATTTTCACTGAGAATGTTTCGTAGTACATCTAATACTTTTTTTGTTTTGACTCTCTACTAACCCATTGGATGCTGGATGATAGGCTAAAACGTTAACCTTTTTGATATTGTTTACATATTTCTTGTAAGATATCAGAATTAAATTCACCTCCATTATCGTTTATTAGTACCTTTGGGGTAGTGAAGCAACATATTACGTTATCAATTATTGCCTTTGCTACTGTTTCTGCTGTTTTATCCTTAATTGAGGCTAACATTACATAGCGGGAGAAATGATCCATTGCTACGAATAGGTATTGGTTATTACTGTATGATAATGGCAGCTTGAGTAAATCGACCGCGACAACGTCCCGAGCTTGATGTGGTACAGAGTAATTACCTATAAGTGCAGGTGTGATTGGGTACCCTTTGTTTCGCATATGATTCGCATCTGTCTATATGATTATTTATATCTTTTCGTAATGATGGCCAGTAATATAACAGCTGGGCTTGTTTAAAAGTCCTGTCTTTTCCCGGATGTCCTGCATGTGGGCTATCGTGTATCGTTCGTAATACTTAGGGTATCATGTCATTAGGGACCACTAATTATTTATTATTTCCTCAGCGTTTCAGTTGTCTTGGGTTGATTCTGTATAAGGCATTATTGACCATTGTGAATTGTTCGAGTGGTACATGTAGCTTGGCTAATTGTATGTCATCTCCACTTTCTAACTTGCATATAACTTTAGACCACATTGGATCAAGTCTCTGTGTTTTCGTGATTTCATCATGGTTTGGGATGTTTCCTTCGAGATCTAATGCCGTGACAGGAAGTGTATTCGGATTCCTAGATAGAGCTTCAGCTATTCATTGTGCCTTGTATGTAATGAATGTGTACATTGTAGTTTTCGACTGTACATTTCCATCTTACTCTCCTCCCAGAAAGGAGTTTTTCTTTAAACATACCCACTAGGGGTTTATGATCGGTGAATAAGTGAATTTCGTAACCATATATCAAATCTCGGAACTTTTGTAATGCAAGACTACTGCAAGTGCCTCTAAGTCTGTAGTGCAATAATTTTTTTCTGCACCTTTTATTTGTCTTCTGGCAAATGCAATTGGTTGATTCTTTCCTCTCTTATCTTCTTGCATTAATACAGTCCTTAATCCTTTAACAGATGCGTCTGTGGAAATTATAAATGGTTTTGTGAAATCAGGATAGGCTAAGCATGGGGTATTTGTGAGTTTATCCTTTAATTCATTTATCCTTTAATTCATTAAATGCTTGTTTTCGTTCTTTTTCTCATTGGAGTATAGCATGTTTTTTGAGTAGTTTGAATAGAGGAAAAGCTATATGAGAGAATTGTTGCATAAAGGCCCTATAATATCCTGCCAGACCTAAAAATTGTCTAACTTCGTCTATAGTAGTTGGTTCAGGGAAGTCTTTCATTGCTAGTATTTTATCATCGGATGTGTGTATGCCTTTTGCATTCAGTTTGTGGCCTAAGAATTTTATTTCCTTAAAGCAAAATTTGCATTTAGACAGCTTAATTTTTAATCCAGCATCACCAAGCTTTTGTAGGAGTTGGTCTAATTTCTGGAGATATTCCTTTATGTCGTTCGTTGCGAAAATTATATCATCAAAATAGACGAATATTCCTTGTCCTAGAATTCCGGACGATACATAATTCATCAAACGTTGAAAAGTGCCTGGTGCTGTCTTCAATCCCATTGGCATTCTTTTGTTTTGGTAATGACCTGTATTTGCGGAAAAGGCAGTGTATTTACGTGAGTCCTCATCTAATGGTATCTGGTAATATCCATTAAACAAATCTATTGTGGAAAATACATTATTTTCTGGTCCATTATTTTGCAGGGCGTCATTTAGCATTGGCATAGGAAATCGGTCTGGGATTGTGTGATTATTTAGTTTACGGTAATCTACTACCGCACGCATTTCTCCATTTCATTTGGGCACGAAAAATAGTGGGGCATTCCACGAGGAGAGTGATGGCTCAATAATGCCAGTTTTTAGCACTTCATCGACATACTTGTTTGCAACTGTACGTTGTGATTGTAGGACTCTATAGGCTCGTACAAAAAAAGGTTGTTTGTCTGAGTGCATGTTAATTTTGTGATTGATCAGGTTAGTACACTCTAATTGTTCTCTAGGTAATGCTATCGTTTACCTATGTTTTTGTTACAGGTTTAACAAATCGGTTTCTTCACCAAATTCACCTGAATTAAATTATTTTTTATGCTTTCTCTATTCGTAGATTTTATCTTACTTGTCACTCCAACTAAGGTTATTTCTATCACGGGGGTGTGACATTTTTCAATATTAACTATACAAGTCCCCTTTTTCAACCGTAATTCCCCACTCATGTGATTAATTAGGAGGATCTGAGTTTGCCCATCGTTATTCATCTGACAAAATGCGTTCTCTACTGACAGTGCTTTCACTTTATACAATTCTTCCAATGCAAGAACAGTGCTATTCTTCAATTTGCTCTTTATGGTAACTTCCATGTATGAGTTAAGAGGAATAACTAAATCACTGGTGAGATAGGCCGGAAAAATTGATGAGTCAGTACTGATACCTCGGTCTCTAGTGCGGGAGGCTGGGGGAGGTGGTGTGAGTGAATCTATACACTCATCTGTTTGTGTATATTTGTTTTGGCTATTAATATTTAGGCTTTTAATATTTCCAATTCTTGTTGGTTCTGTTTTACTAATAGGTGAGAAATCTGATGGTACCGGCAATTCTTCTGTGAATTCACTATCAAAGTCTATGCCATTCATTTGTGGGAGTAAAGTTATTTTCTCTGTTCTCATGGATCGTAAGCCCAGCAACATATCGGCTGTTATTGCTAAGTTTTCAGCAATATAAAACAATGCAGAAATTGGTCTTGTAGTCTCTGTGAAACTGATGTTAACCGTATCATGCCTGTGTTTGCCATCTACTGTATATTAGTCTATATCAGATTCTTATTCTATCTAATTCCTCTTGTGTTATTAAATTCACTGGAGAGCCTGTGTCTAAGAACAATGAAACGGTTTGACCTTCACATACAGCTGGTATCAAGATACACTCACTTCCCAACATGCATCCTATGTGAACTTTAGGCTTGCTTTTGTTTACGATTAATCATTTTTTTGTCGTGACTTGGCCTTCCCCCGATTTGAATATAGAAACTATTTTCTCAACTGTCTTACAGTTGCTGGTCGAGTGACCTTGGGACCGATGATGTCCACAGTATGGATCACATCCTAGTGTATTTTGTTTATCTTCTTTTGCTTTGATAGAGCAGTCATTCTTTGTGTGTCCTGGGTTAGCACAGTAATAACATAAAATGGACCTATATCCTGAATGTGATCTTCGAGATGACTTCTCATATTTAGTTGTATCTGATGCGCGGCTTCTGTGTGCAAACTTGTGTGACTGCCTATGACCTGGTATTTGAGAGCGTTGCCTCGAAGCCGTGTGGGTGTTTGTTTTGTCTGTTTTCGGGTCGCGGGCAATTTTGTTCTTTGTTTTGGGTAGTTGTAGCTGTTTTCACAGCTGATACTGTGTCTGGCAGTCTCATGCTAGTAGAATGTGATTGTGTCTCGGTCACCCCTGCCAAGCTACAATTCATCTCTACCTCGTTCATAAAGTCTAGCAAGCACATTCCTTGGGTATAAGGAATCGTCTTAGCGATTATGAGGATCCTATCAGATAAATTAGATAAGGCAGCTACATAACCAATGATGTCCTCGACAAGGTCTGGTGACATCTTTCCATCTCCTGTTATCCAGTTGAGTTTTCTAAAGTAACAGCTAATAATGTTCTTTTAATGGTAGAGACATCTGCTGTTATTTCACTGAGCAGATGATTTGCAGTGTGCTCCCGTACAAGATCCGCAATCTTATGTAATTCTGGGATTATGCCTGGGAGAAAGTTTATGCCTCTAGAAAATTTTTCAGGAATTCTGTTTTAAACTCATCATTATGTCTTAGCCTTAAGAAGCTTATCTGACCTAAGCACATCACCTGCCGGGCATCTCTCCTGATTAATCCAGGAGGAAAATATTGCTATTTTCTCCTGTTCATCCGTTACTTGCCTCTTTACGAAGAGTTGTTCACACTGGTTTATCAAAGACATTACATCAATGCGAACTTTTTCTGTGCCTGAGAATTTTGGGATGTTTTTATCCTCACGATAAACGTCAAATGAGGTGGGGATGTTTGATCTGTGGTATTGCTTGCATTATTAATTTTGACTGGTTGCATTGTTAATTTAACTTGGACTTGTTTATCGCTGTGTGAGGGAATAGTGGAGTAGGTTTTACCTGAGCGATGAACTCTGTTAAGAAAATTTTCATAGACATGCAAGTCAGAGACAAAGTCCTCACTTGCTGCATCAGAGGGAGTTTCCCAAGAATCATCATTATCATCTAGAAATGATGTATTTGTCTCTTTGTCTTTAGTTTGTGTTGAATTTTGTAGGGTGGGGGTGTTGTCCTGTTGTTCTCCTAATTGTGGATCTGCAGTGGCCACTGTGTATCATCTGTTAATAACACGGGTGGAGGCGAAAATATCCCGGTCATATCACTCAGCTAAAATGAACTCATGTTGCTAGGGTATGGTGTTATGAAACACTTCTTTTATTTATGTCTTAACTGAATAGATGAGTAAATGAGTTGAAATGAATGAAAGATATTAAGTATACAAAAATAAGTAAAGGAGGTGATTGTACCAAATTAAAAGCACTGGGAAGAAATAAATGAAGAATAATGACACCCACTTGATACAGATGATGTCACTCGGAAAGGCGTGTTGATAGAGATGTCACTCACGGAAGGTAAGTGCAGTGTTGATAGAAGGTCTTACTCTCGGTAATTCTAAGGCTGTGTTGATAGATGATGTTACTCCCGGAATTTTCAGGGCTTGGTGATCTCAGTGTTGATCACAGCAGGTTTAGTCATAGTCAAACCTCACCATACACATCGAATTCCCACTCAATAGCTGTTGGAAATAAATGAGTATGAGTAGGAATGTGTGAATAAGGATGAATAATGAGCAGTGGGTGAGAGGTGTGTGGTGTCAGACACACGTTGACTGACGCTGCATCGTCTCAGCAAACACGCACAGTGATGTCAACTTCCTACCCTCTGGTAGCTGTGGTGAGTAAATGAGTAGCGGTGAGTAACCTGAATGAAGAAAGGTGAATATGGGCTTGGTATTTACTTGACCTCCTGCACTCCTGCATCAGCTTGGTGGAGGTTGGGGGGCGGTTGGAGAGAGCGGTGTGGGTCAGGTGGTTGTTGCTGTGTACATGTTTTTCGTTTGCTTGTTTTGTTATTCCTCATTCAACTCGTCCTTCTTATTGTATACTCAATTGTGTTTAACTGATTATAGAACTGATGGTTTGAAGGCGTCGGGTCGTCCGTTACTGCCACCAACTAAGATATGTGGTATCTTGACCATATACGGTAATATGTAAATCTTGAGATTTGGTTCTAGTTATCGTGTAGTCGAAGGCAGGAGAAGTTAAAGATGGATACAGGGTGTTGATCGTAGTTTATTATCTTCAAGGAAAAGTTTAAGTTGAGCAGTGTGTGTATTACACAGGAACGTAATGTATTAGCTAAGTCTCGTCGGACCCCTCTTCTCTCTTCCTCTCTTCACAAACTTTCGGTTCTATGGGTAGCCTCTTTCTGTCTCTCTTACTTTTCCATCCTTCCCTAGGAGGGCTAGTGTCACGTGTGCAAGACTCATGTGAATGTTCGAGAAGCCCGTGTGTCTGTGTGTATGTAGCGTTTCCGGTGACATAGTGTACGTGTGGCATTCTTTACAGAAATGCGGACACATTTCCTTTCCCACTGAAATCGCAAACACATTTCCTTTGGTCGACTCTTGCTGACACATTTCCCATTCCCACACCTTGACTGGTGCTTCTGTCTATCTATCTGTCTATCTATCCATCATGCTATCTATTATGATTTGTATATATAATATGGAGTCCTGACAATTGGGGAGTAAAAAATAAAAATGATAAACTGCTAGTGGAGAAGGGAGAAAAAGTGAGCAGATGGACAGAATACTTTAAGGAACTGTTAAACATAGAGAATGAACATAATGGGAGGATAAGTGGCTGGGGAATGGCTGGGAGAAGGAGGGAGATGAGAAAGGAGGAAGGGATCAGTAGGATGGAGGTAGTGGAAGCAGTGAAGAAAGCCAAAATGGGGAAAGCCCCAGGAATTGATGGAGTGTGTGGGGAAATGCTGAAGCATGGGGGAGAAATAGTAGTAGAGTGCAAATGGAAGATGTGCAGATTGGCCTTGGAGGTAGGTAGAGTCCTTGAGGATTGGAAGTCGGGTAAATTATTCCCGTGTACAAAGGAAAATGGAAAAAAAGAAGTGTGTGGTATTCAAAGGGGCATTTGTCTTCTGGGTGTAGGAAAAGTATATAGATGCATACTTATTGACATAGTTAAGGAAAAAACAGAGAAGTTGGAGAAAAACAGGGAGGTTTAAGGAAGGAAAAGAAAGTGTGTAGATCAGATATTCATCCTTAGGTCTCCAGTGAAAAAGTTTCTGGAGAAGGGAAGTTGTATGCAGCCTTCATGGATTTGGGGAAAGCATATGACAGAGTGGATAGACAAGGAATGTGGAAAATATCAAGACTATAATTTATGGAGTAAATGGGAAGTTGTTGAATGCCGTGAAGAGTATGTATGAGGGTGCTGAGGCTGCAGTGCATGTGGATAGTAAACTGAGTGAATTTTTCTATCTAAATGTTGGATTAAAACGGATGTATCATGTCTCCATGAATGTTCAGTCTGTATATGGATGGGGTTATGAATGCGATACAAGGTAGGGCAGTGGATGTTGGGAGTGGCAATAAGGAGAGAGGGCAGCGTTTGGAAACTTCCTGTTCTGTTGTTAGTAGATGATACTGTATTGTTAAGTGAAGACAAAGGGGTATTGCAAGGCTTGGTGAATAAGATTGAGAGAGTATGTAAGAAACGGAATCTAAAAGTGAATGTAAGGAAGAGTAAAGTTATGGTTTTCGGGAGAAATGAAGTCAGTGAATGTACAGTGAGGTTGGATGATGAGGAAATGGAAAATGTGAATGCATTTAAGTACTTGGGAAGTTTGATGAGTAATGATGGAAGTCTGGAGGATAAAATGCTTGAAAGGGTACAGCTAGGAAGAAAAGTTGCTAGTTCCTTGAAAGCAGTGATGGGAAATAGGGAAGTGAGCACGGAAGTAAAAAAGTCGCTGCATGAAGGTATTGTTATATGAACTCTAACGTATGGAAATGAAGCTTGGACCTTGTTGGAGGGACACAGGCCAAGAGTGAGGGCAGTGGGAATTAGTTATTTGAAAGGAGGATATAGATTTACATGGAGAGACATACTGAAAACTGAGGAAGTGAAGGAGCGATGTGGTGTGGGTGTGGATGCAATAGACAGCGTTAGGGGAAATGTACTGATTTTTTTTTTTATGTGAGGAAGAAGGAACCAAGGGCCACAAGCCCGCAAAATTGCTCCTTCCAAGAGAAAAACAAAATACAAGAGAGAGCCAAATTCAAGATCCGATCATTTCGAGATGCCTGGACACACTGCGTTTGAAAGACTGGAGATCATAGGAAGCAGGAAATACAGACAGAAGAGACAGTTCCAGAGTTGACCTCTTGCATAAATGAAGGACTGGGAGTAACGGTTAGCTCATACATTAGAAAGTTGGACAGAAAAGAGACGAGAGCTTGCTGCTAGACGGGTTCTACTCGCCCGTCGTAGAGGTGGAGGAATGCATGCAGACAGTTCAGAGGAGCAGTGACCATTGAGGTAGCAATAGAAAAGAGATAAAGATGCAACAGTGAGGCGAAGAGATAGAGGTTGAAGGGAGTCAGTAAGAGGAGGAGAGTTAATGAGACGAAAAGCCTTTGACTCCACCCTATTGAGAAGAGATGTATGTGGGGAGCCTCCCCACACATGAGAGTTGTACTCCACATAGGGGCGGATAAAACCCGTGTATATAGTCAACAATTGTGCTAGGGTAAAGAAGGAATGGAGTCGGCTTAGCACACCTAATCTCTTGGAAGCAGATTTTACAGATGTAATATGATCTTTCCAAGATAAGTCCCGAGGAAATGAAACCCCAAGCATGTTCAAGGATGATGCTGGATTAAGCTGAATATTGTTAAACATTAGTGGGTACACCTGTGGAAGATTTTGACGGGTTGACAGGTGTAAAAACTGAGTCTTTGATGCATTAAAACGACAAGATTATTTTTACCCCAGTAAGAGATACGAGCCAAGTCAGACATTAGGTGTGCTATAGCCTTATCCCTTGTTTGTTGAAGCAACTGCTGAGATGGACGTTGCTGGAACCGCATGGAAAGGTGAAGGGTGGAGTCATCAGTGAATGAGTGGATAGGGTTAGATGTACAGCTTAGAAGGTCATTGATGAATAAAAGGAAGAGAGTTGGTGATAGGACAGAGCCCTGAGGAACACCACAGTTAATAGATCTAGGAGAAGAATGATGGCCATCTACAACAGCGGCTATAGAACGACCAGAAAGGAAGCTATGAATGAAGGCACAGATAGAAGGATAGAAAGAGTAAGAGGGCAGTTTGGAAATTAAAGACTTATGTCAGACTCGATCGAAAGTCTTTCAGATGTCAAGTGCAATGGCAAAGCTTATGCCAGTCTCGAAAGGAGGATGACCAGGAGTCTGAAAGGTAGGTGAGAAGATCGCCAGTGGAGTGTCCCTGACGGAACCCATACTGACGATCAGAAAGAAGGTTGTGATAGGAAAGATGCTTTAACATGTGTCGATTAAGAATTGACTCGAAAACTTTTGAGATACAGGATGATAAAACAATTGGACGATAGTTAGACGGTTGCGAATCGTCACCCTTCTTTGAGACTGGCTGAATGAGAGCAAACATCCAGCAAGAAGGAAAGGTACAAGTTGATAGACAAAGGCAAAAGAGTTTGCCTAGGCAGGGTGTAAGCACAGAAGCACAGTTCTTGAGAACAACAGGAGGGACTCCATGAGGCCCATATGCCTTATTAGTACTGAGACCTGTAATGGCGAAAAATACATCAGCTGAAGAAATTTTAATGTTAGCCATGTCAGAAGGGGGAAGTGATGGAGGAACAGCACCGGAATCGTCTAAGGTGGAATTGGAAGAGAAAGTCTGAATGAAGAGATCTGCTTTATCAGTAGAAGAAATAGCTACAGAGCCATCAGGGCAGAAAAGAGGGGGGAAGGATGATGAGGTAAAGTTGTTAGAAAGGTTTTTGGCAAGGTGCCAGAAGGAGCGGGAAGAATTCAAGTTAGAGAGTTGAGAGCATTTAGTACAGATGACATTAATTTTAGCAGACCAAAGAACAGACTTAGCATGATTCCGGGCAGAAACGTATAAAAGATGTGATTCGGGGGTGGCTTGGCTCCTGTACCTTTTATAGACCCTCTCCTTGTTGTGGACAGCATTAGAACAAGCGTGATTAAACCAAGCCTTTCTTGCATTAATTAAAGGATATGAGAAAAGAATGGATGCTCCCATGCCTGAAAGAATAACCTCCGTAATGCACAAGGCACACTTAGATGGCTCCCGGCCGTGGGAGCTATAATCATTCCAGGGAAAATGAAAGAAGTACTGCCTAAGGGCCTCCCAATCCGCAGCTCCAAAGTGCCACAGACTTTTTTTTTGGAGGGTCTGCAGGCCGTACCAGAGCAATAGGACAGGTTAAGGTGATAAGGTTGTGATCGGAGGAGCCCAACGGAGAGAAAAGATTAACAGTGTAAGCAGAAGGATTAGTTGTAAGGAAGAGGTCAAGTATGTTGGAGCTCTCTCCAAGATGGTCAGGAATATGGGTAGGGTGGTGTACAAGCTGCTCTAGGTCATTAAGAATAGAAAAGGTGTAGGCTTGTTCATCAGGTGGATCAGTGAAAGGAGAGGAGAGCCAAAGGTGGTGGTGAACATTGAAATCTCCTAGAATGGAGATTTCAGAGAAAGGAGAAATGGATGGAATGCGTTCCACTGTAGAAGTAAGATAGTCAAAGAATTTTTTATAGTCAGTAGAATTAGGAGTTAAGTAAACAGTGCAGATATATTTAGTCAGAGAATGACAGGAAAGCCGAAGTCCCTCCCCTGGGGGTAGGGTTTTTTTTTTTCAAGAATACTCCCCCAGTATCCCTGCTTGTCGTAAAAAATGACTAAAAGGGTTGGCGGAGGGTTAGTGCCCCTCCCCGGAAAACAACTAACTATAAAAACAAACAAGAAGCCTCGGACAAGCACTGACCTAACGATGACGACCCAGGACCGGACAAAGAACTTGGAAATGGCTACATGGAATGTAAGAGGAGCGAATGATGAGGTGAAAGAGAGAGAGATTGTCCAGGTGCTTGAGGATGCGAAAGTGGATGTATGTGGAATAACTGAACCAAAATGGAGAGGAGAAAGTGTGAGAGAATGGGAGTATGGATGGGGTATATGTGCAGGAGTAAGTGAGAATGAGAGGGCAAAAGAAGGAGTATGTATAGTTGTGAGTAAAAGATGGAAGAAGAGCATCAGACAGTATGGATCAGTTGGGTCAAGGATTGTGTGGGTAAAGTTGAAAGTTGGAATACAAATGTGAGCGATTGTGTGTGTGTATGCCCAACGCAAGATCGTGCTAGCAGAGTGAGAGAAGAGTTCTGGACAAATGTGGAAGTGTGCATGGAAAAGTTTGAAAGGAATGAGAGAGTGTTTTTGATCGGTGATATGAATGGTAAAGTAGGGAATGTGAAGGTGGATGGAATAGTTGGTGAGTGGGGTGTGCCTACCGAGATAGATGAGAATGGCAGTGCATTAGTGGACATTTGTGCTGGAAGGGGGTTGGTGATAGCCAATACCCTCTTCAGGCATAAAATGATCCACAGGTATACATGGCGAGTGATGAGAAGGGTGGGTGGTGAACTGAATGAAAGGAAGGCAATGATTGATTATGTGTGTGTGGATGAAAGGATGCGAAGATGTGTAATGGATGCAAGAGCTTATAGAGATTTGGGGAAGTGGACTTTCTGACCATTACTTGGTGGTGGCCAGAAATAGGATCCAAGTAAGATGGAGGAATAGAAGAAGGGAAAGACGAGAGGAAGGAGTAGTTGCAAGGAGAGTGGAAAGGTTACAAGAGGATGAGAAAAAGGCAGAGTATAAAAGAGAAGTGGAGGAACGATTGGGCAAATATGAATTGGAGCGTTAGGAGACGTGGAAGGTGTGTGCAGGATATTTACAGAAGAAATATGTGCAGCATGTGATGTGATGTGTGGGAGGAAGAGAAGATGGAGGAAGAGAAGATGCAAGGAACAGCGTGGTGGACTGAAGTGGTGAGACAGGCTGTGGCACAAAAGAAGAAAGCATACAATGAATGGATGAGAAATAGGGGCGTGGAAGAAGTTGAGACGCAGAAGAGAGAGTTATATGTAGAAAGAGAGAGGTGAAAAGATTAGTAAGAAGAGAGTGGATGAGGAATTTGGAAGGAATTTGAGTGTAAAGTGGAGGGACTGTAAGAAAATGTTCTGGAAAGAGGTGAAGAGAGTAAGACAGGGTGGAAGTGAGGTTAGCAGGGGAGTGAAAGATAAAAATGGTAGATTACAAGTGGAGAAGGGAGAAAAAGTGAGCAGATGGAGAGAACACTTTAGGGAATTGTTGAACATACAGGATAGAAGTAATGCGAGTATAAGTGGTTGGGGAATGGCTGGGAGAAGGAGGGAGGTGAGAAGACAGGAAGAAATCAGTAGACAGAAGTTGTGGAAGCAATGAAGAAAGTCAAATTGGGGAAAGTCCCAGGAATTGATGGAGTGTGTGGTGAAATGCTGAAGCATGGGGTAGAGTTAGTAGTAGAATGGATGTGGAAGATGTGCAGATTGGCCTGGGAGGAAGGTAGAGTCCCGTAGGATTGGAAGTCAGGTATAATTATTCCCTTGTACAAAGGAAAATGGGAAAACGAAGTGTGTGGTAATCATAGGGGCATTTATCTTCTTAGTATAATAGGAAAAGTGTATGGTAGGATACTTATTGACAGAGTTAGAGAAAGAACAGAGGAATTAGTTGGAGAAGAACAGGGAGGCTTTAGGAAGGGAAGAGGTTGTGTAGATCAGATATTCATTCTTACGAGTAGACCTTTAGTGGAAAAGTTTCTAGAGAAGGGAAAGAAGTTGTATGCGGCTTTCATGGATTTGGAGAAAGCATATGACAGGGTGGATAGACAAGGATTGTGGAAAGTATTAAGAATATATGGAGTAGATGGGAAGTTGTTGAATGCTGTGAAGAGTATGTATGATGGTGCTAAGGCTGCAGTGCGTGTGGATGGTGAACTAAGTGAATTTTTCTCTTTGAAGGTTGGGTTGAAATAGGGATGTGTCATGTCTCCATGGTTGTTCAATCTGTACATGGATGGGGTAATAAAAGAGGTACAAGGTAGAGTGGTGGATGTTGGAGTGGCCCTAGTGAGAGAGGATAGTGTTTGGAAACTCACTGTACTGTTGTTTGCAGATGATACTGTGTTGTTGAGTGAAGACGAAGGGGAGCTGCAAGGCTAGGTGGATGAGTTTGGGAGAGTGTGTAAGAAACGGAATCTAAAAGTGAATGTAGAGAAGAGTAAAGTGATGGTCTTTGAGAGAGGTGAAGTCATTTAATGTACAGCGAGGTTGGATGGTGAGGAATTGGAAAATGTGAGTATGTTTAAGTACTTGGGTAGTGTGATGAGTAAGGATGGAGGTTTGGAGGGTGAAGTGCTTGAAAGGGTACAGCAGGGAAGAAAGGTTGCTGGTTCTTTGAAAGCAGTGATAAGAAACAGGGAAGTGAGCATGGAAGTGAAAAAGTTACTACATGACAGTATTGTGATACCAACTCTAACGTATGGAAGTGAAGCTTGGACGTTATTGGAAGGACACAAGTCAAGAGTGAGAGCAGTGGAAATGAGTTATTTAAGAGGAGCCTGTGGAGTCACATGGAGAGACAGGCTGACGAATGAGGATATAAAGGAGCGTTGTGGTGTGGATGTGGATGTGATAGGAAGCGTTATGAGGAACACACTGAGGTGGTTTGGCCATGTGGAGAGGATGGAGGGTGAGAGACTGACGAAGAGAGTGTATGTGAGTGAGGTGGAGGGGGGAAGAGGGAGGGGGAGGCCGAGGATGAGATGGAGGGATGGGGTGGAGAGGTATATGAGAGAGGGGGGTGTGAGTTGGGAGCGAGGCAGTGAAATGGCGGGGGACAGGGCGACGTGGAAGCGATTAGTTTGTGGCCACCCCAAACGGGATTGAGGCCTCTGGCAATAGATAGATAGAGTTCAGAAACATGAGAGCAAGATAAGTTGTTACGTATATATACAGAACAGCCACCTTTGGTTTTGAAATGAGTGTAGAAAAAGTAGGAGAAAACAGAAAAGGGTCCGGTGTCAGTTGCCTCAGACAGCATAGTCTCAGTTAGAAAAAGAAGGTGAAGTTTAGAGAAGGAGAGGTGGTGCTCAACAGAGCGAAAGTTAGAGGAAAGGCCACGAATGTTGCAGAAATGAAGAAGAAGAGAGTCAGTCAGTGGTTTCAGACACCTCGAGTCGTCACCGGGAGAGGGGTTGAAGGTGGGGGCATTTATGTTCCCCTCCCCTGGGGACTCCGAGGCCACGTGTTTTGCTGCCATAATTTTTTTTTATAATTTCGGAAAAGGAAGTGTGGTGTGTACTGTGCATGTTGTTTCGTGTTAATAGTAAGAGAAACTTGTATTGGAGAGCATGCTGGCCTACTCTTTGTGTTACTGAGACACTGAAAAAGTTCAGCAAAGGGGGATGGCCGGACCTAGTCCCGAGGGCTGATGAAACGGGAGCTCCAGCTCTCCCTGTCATCAGCTTTCCATCCACCTTGCATGTACTGCCCTGCTCGACTGGTGCTACAGTCTACTCCTACCAAGGTTTGGCCTTGTGGAGACGATGGAGAGTGAGAGACTTGCAAGGAGAGAGGGAAGAGGGAGGGGGAGGCGAGGATGAGATGAAGGTATGGAGTGGAGAGGTATACATGAGAGGGGGAAGTGAACTGGGGAGAAGGCAGCGAATTGGCGAGGGACAGGATGACGTGGAGGCGATTTGTTTGTGGCCATCCCTTACGTGATTAAGGCGTTTGGCAATAAATAGATTGATAGACATTCTCCATTACCATATCTCTTCATCTCTAATTGTAGATGATTTCCCTATCTCTTTCAAAAATCATATCTCATGCTTACATGCACTCTTAAATTTCATCGTACCTGATCAGTGCCATATTTACTTACCACACTATACATTGCAGTCCTATATCACTCGGCGGCATCTTACCCTCAACAAATCTGATACCTCAACTCTGTATCAGATTTGTTTCCTCTCGCAGTAAATAGAAACCCTACAACCAGTTACAATTTTCATTGTGCAGTTTATTTTGCACTATGAATTACTAACTGTTCGAGCGAGTGAAGCAAGCAAGAACACAGTTAAACACGTCCGAGTCTCGCTTATACTTAACACAGCATCAAAGTTGTGTTACTTCAGTGACAATGCTACGTCGGATCTAAGCATTGCATTGTAGAACTCATGAAAATGTGAAAAAAAAAGAAAAAAAGTAACTGGTAGTATTTAAGTAAACATCATAATTTGCCACCATATTATTAAAAGAAGAAAAAAAAATGAGCACCAAACAGCACGAAGACTATTATTCTGGAGATTGTTAAAGCTCCTGCAAAAATAGGCACATCGTTGGAAAGCTTGTTAAAAAGATACTAGCTGTCACTTAAGTGACTTCTCAGGTTTCACCACCATATTGCTGAAAACAGAAGAATAAAAAGCCTACTTGAACACTAAACTGTGTTATTTCGGAAACTGTTAAAGCAACAACGGACCTACGGAGTCACTTATAAGCCTAGAGAAGAGTAGTAGGTGTTACGTAAGTGATTTTTCCCAAGACTCTCCGACATAGTTGCTGAAAAGAGTCAACAAACGTTATATTGCTAACAAAAAATGAGTGAAATGTGTGACCCGCCATATGCTTTGGCATTAGGGCCTCAAGCCTCCAGACTGATGGTCTGCATCTTCTAAAATAAGATGGATCATAATAAAATGTATATTAACATCAAGCAAGGGGGATGGCATACTTCCTTCACCTTAAACATTATAAACATGCTTTCTCGAACAAGCATCACACTTTTCATGTGTGGGCACCAATAACTTATTTTTTTTTATTTTTTTTTTTTTAGCCCGACGCCCTAATCCCGCAAAGGGTGGCCGCAGACAAAACGCCTCCAAGTCGCCCTGTCACACACCATTTCATTCCCCTCCCCCCAACTAACCCCCCCCCTCTCTCATATACCTCTCAACTTCATCCCTCCACCTCTTCCTCGGTCTACCCCTCGCTCTCCCTCCCTCCACCTCACCTACATACACCCTCTTAGTCAGTCTTTCATTCTCCATTCTCTCCACATGTCCAAACCACCTCAGTGTATTTCTCCTAATCTTCTCAACCACATCCACATCCACCCCACATAGTTCCTTCACGTCTTCATTCGTCAACCTGTCCCTCCATGTCACTCCACATGCTCCTCTCAAGTAACTCATTTCCATTGCTCTCACTCTTGACTTGCTCCCCTCTTCATATACAAAATCGAATTCGACAAGAAAGGATCGCACAAAACGAAACAGAAATAGGAAAGGTTATCTGGTTTCTTTAGCTCTGGACATCAGCATTTCTTTCTAGGCAAAAAGAGGCATTGTAGCACACAAGAGGCTTGATATATATATATATATATATATATATATATATATATATATATATATATATATATATATATATATATGTCCGACTCTGGGCAAAGGCTTCATGGCCTATTTCTCGGAGGCAGTAACCTATCCAAAGGCCCAGTAGTCCTCCTACACCTCCTCATGTCACCACTTCGGCGCTAACACCCACCATCCATATTGAATACATGCTAGGGCTGTCTCATACAGGACTGGTGTATTGGTATTAGCGGGGGTACTTTTACGACATGTCGGCGGGTCATCTGGTAGATCAGGCAAGTCTGCTTTTAGGAAATTCAAATCCTTAAACTGTTCCCTGCCGCAGCCGGGATTCGATCCTCGGTCCAATATATAAATATATATATATATATATATATATATATATATATATATATATATATATATATATATATATATATATATATATATATACACATATATATATATATGTATATATCCGCACTCGCTAAAGACAAGCGAGTGTTATGATTTACTCGACGTGTGTGTGTGTGTGTGTGTGTGTGTGTGTGTGTGTGTGTGTGTGTGTGTGTGTGTGTGTGTGTGTGTGTGTGTGTGTGTGTGTGTGTGTGTGTGTGTGTGTGTGTGTGTGTGATAAAGCAAAAAAAACAAAATTTATTTTGTTTTATACAAACTTGACACTAGAGTGAAGGACTGCCAAGGGGTTGGCCTATTGTTTTAGAAAACAATAGGCCAAATGTCGAAGTCACAGGGTTAAGTCAGTGTAAGGTAAAGTTAAAACTTTCTTCAGATTTAAATCAAACTTGGAAGGAATGAAAGTGAGGCAGGAGGGAAGGAATTCGATTTTTAGGACAGTCAGACAAAGGTCAAGGTCAGAGCAAGGTTAAAATTCGACCCGTGTGTCAGTATGCTAACAAGATAACTGCAACAGCTTTGATTAAATTTAGACAGGACTTGGTGGAAATGTTGAGGATCAATCAAGAGGTTAACATATTGTTTAGGAGAACAGTAGATCACGTAGTAATATCAGCTTTGCCAAAAAAAAACAAACTTTGAGGAAGGCTTCAGGGTCAGGCAAGGATAAAGCAATTTGATTTTGAGAGCAATCAGTCAATTGTCAAGGTCACAGAGAATGGTCAAAGGTCAAGGCCACAAGGCAAGGCCAACTCAGTTTTGATCCATCTTGGACGAAACTTCGTGGAGCGGTTAAGGGTCAGGAGAGAATGTAGTACTTTAATTATGAGAACAGTCAAAGGATAAGGTCACAGTGCACAGTTATATGTTGGACCCTGTGATGAACTGATGGGCTCGGGTGTTGAATTCATATACGAGTATGTACCGGTATATGTATACTGTAACTGCATAGGTTAAAAAACAAATACCGATGCCATTATATCCCTTGGTAATGACTCTCAGGTGGATTCAGGATTAAGTATTGAAGGACGTGTGAAGTAATGTGTGGACCGTTTCATCGAACATGTAAGTTTTCCTACCTGTATGTTTCTAGACCCTATTTCAAGCAGTCTCTAGGTAAGAGACTGGGTTAGGAATATGATGATTATCAAGTAATTTATATAAAACAAACACATCCCACTTGAGAGTTTAAATATGTAGGGATAGTTGTGCAGAGTATAAGTAGGCACTCAACATAGCAAAAAAGCAAATCATAAATACAACCACAACCAGGAAACTAATTCTTTTATTTTATATATATATATATATATATATATATATATATATATATATATATATATATATATATATATAGAGAGAGAGAGAGAGAGAGAGAGAGAGAGAGAGAGAGATACAGTATATATATATATATATATATATATATATATATATATATATATATAGATAGATATAGATAGATAGATAGATATAGATAGATAGATAGATAGATAGATATAACTGAAAAAGTTAATGAGTACGCCCTGATCTGCATTAAATGGTAATATTTATTTCTCTCTTCCTGCAGGTTATCAGACAGTGATGACGAGCACTGCCATCTTCACCGTGGCCACTGTTCTTCTGGTGTTATAAGTGTTCATATCCATACCCGGTAGTAACATGTCGCCACTGCTGTCTTGATATATGAGTGTCCTGCAGTACAACCTACACCCATCTACACCCTGGCCACTGCTCTTCTGGTTATTACCAGTATCACCATTAGTACCCAGCCGCAGTGCCATTCACCTCATGCCCACCTCCGTCTTCCTCGTGTTTTATAGGTGTCTCTGTTAGTGCCCTACTCTGCGTGGCTATGGAGACTTCACAGCACTTCTTTCCTAGCGAGTTAATATACACATTACACAGCATAATCATCTTACAAGTTATTAACTCTGAATCCGATGACGCTATTTTAATCTCATTTTTGATACCAATGGCTTATTTATTCAGCATAGGAGACCCTAATATTGTGTAAGGGTTAATGAAAGTTGTATTTATCCCTTCCAGTTCAAAAAGTCTCTTCTAAACTAAAAGACAAATTCGGTCGTCCTGAAAATTCGGAGCGAGCTCAAAGACAATGTCATTTGCAAATATATATATATATATATATATATATATATATATATATATATATATATATATATATATAATTCCGTATGTCCTCCACCATTTTTCCCTACTAGGAATCTTGTTGTGGCTGATTTCTATATAGCAAGCCTATAACCCTAAAAGTACAACAACTGGATTTTTTTTTTATGTACGTCATAGCGAAAACAGATTTTGAATATCTTACGTAGCGGATATATATATCTTACGTAGGGGATATATATATATATATATATATATATATATATATATATATATATATATATATATATATATATGGAGCCTCTGTGGTACGGTGGTAGAGTGTGCGTTTCGTACACGGGTGGACCAGGGTTCGCGCCCCGCCAGGGTAATAAACTTTGGGAGTGTTCACCCGGCCACGTACTGCATTGGCGGACACAAGGGGTGCTGTGGTTGAACCAGTGTCGCATACTGTAAAGTATGCTTGCACCCAGTCGGCCCGCGCAAGCCGACTGGGTGCACACATGGTAAACAGACTACACACACATCCAAAGCCACTCCAACACTACAATTACACTTACAAGCACTTCTCACCCTACATACAATCTCTACTAGACAGCCTAAGCCACTTGGTAGAGATACATTGGCTGTATCGTCCGACTTCGGTCTGGATAGGCCGGTCCTGCAGTGGATACTCAAACAGCTGATGATTATATATATATATATACATATATCATCATCCAATCCTAAGTTGCCTCACGAGGAGCGTAGGAGCCCGGAGCTAGGCTAGTTAGTCTTGACATTTAAAATGAGTGACCAGCCTCACTCATACCTGAGTGGCATTACGTGAGCAATAAACCTTAACCATCCCGTGGATATAAACCTACCCAGGCTCAATCCGATTGGAGCGCCGTAATTACCCGCTAAACCACCAGGCGCCAAAATTTGGTTATATGGTTACCACCCAGCCAAATGGTTTCCTGTAAACCAGGAAACCATTTGGCTTGTCACTCAGTGTAGAGTCACTCACAGGCAGGAGGAAGAGGAGAGAACGAAGGAAACAAAGACAGAAGAGGGAGTGTAAAGTCACCCGTAGGCAGAAGGACGAGAAAAGAATGAAGGAAAGAAAGACAGAAGAGGATGGAAGGAAAGAAGGATGGAGGAGAGGAAAGGGCAGACACCCAAGAGCAGCTACTATATCGAGTGAGTGGATGGTGAGCGCCCCCACCTACCACATATTATATATATATATATATATATATATATATATATATATATATATATATATATATATATATATATATATATATATATATATATGTGCAAGGCTTGGTGGATGAGTTTGGGAGAGTGTATAAGAAACGGAATCTAAAGGTGAATGTAGGGAAGAGTAAAGTGATGGTCTTTGAGAGAGGTGAAGTCAGTGAATGTACAGCGAGGTTGGATGGTGAGGAATTGGAAAATGTGAGTATGTTTAAGTACTTGGGTAGTGTGATGAGTAAGGATGGAGGTTTGGAGGGTGAAGTGCGTGAAAGGGTACATCAGGGAAGAAAGGTTGCTGGTTCTTTGAAAGCAGTGATAAGAAACAGGGACGTGATCATGGAAGTGAAAAAGTTACTACATGACAGTATTGTGATACCAACTCTAACGTACGGAAGTGAAGCTTGGACGTTGTTGGAAGGACACAAGTCAAGAGTGAGAGCAGTGGAAATGAGTTATTTAAGAGGAGCCTGTGGAGTCACATGGAGAGACAGGCTGACGAACGAGGATATAAAGGAGCGTTGTGGTGTGGATGTGGATGTGGATGTGATAGGAAGCGTTAGGAGGAACACACTGAGGTGGTTTGGCCATGCGGAGAGGATGGAGGGTGAAAGACTGACGAGGAGAGTGTATGTGAGTGGGGTGGAGGGGGGAAGATGGAGGGGGAGGCCGAGGATGAGATGGAGGGATGGGGTGGTAAGGTATATGAGAGAGGGGGGTGTGAGTTAGGAGCAGGGCAGTGAGATGGCGGGGGACAGGGCGACTTGGAGGCGATTTGTTTGTGGCCACCCCAAACGGGATTGAGGCGTCTGGCAATAGATGTATATATATATATATATATATATATATATATATATATATATATATATATATCTATATATATATATATATATATTTATATATTTACTGTGGAAGTCAGAGCAAACAATCTTCAGAAAACACCAAAAAAGTAAAACGTGTCATCGGATTTAAATGGTTCGTATCAACTGTACTGATGCCCAGACGATATAAACTGCATGGAAGAGAAAGTTAAGATGAATTATGATAATTCGCTAAGGAAGAGGTGCTATGGAGTCTTTTTTGTCGCTAAGACAAGGTTCAATAGTGGCCAGAAGTGCCATTTACCCTGGTCACTGCCCTGGGTGAATCCTGAACCATTTCACTCACATGACCTATTGTGTTCTCCATTATTCCTAACGCTTGGCGATTTTATCATGTTGTAAGGAAACTTTTCAACCTGGAGGAGTTTGATGTAGGCTTAATTTACCCTTTCAATATGAAAGACTGTTTTGAATAAGTTGAATAATATCGTCTGGTTGTAACATATAGAAACTAAACTAACGCCATTAGAAAGATGTGGTTAACCAGTTTGCTTACCACACTGGTCTCCACAACGGTACAGTATATCACAGACCGCATTTTTTCCGTGTTTGGTCACATTACTATTTCCTCTGCCTTGTTTGTGAAGTATTAGGAATCTGCATGAATGACGATAGACGTATATACAGGTAATTTTATATACAGTTTACGTTAAGAAAGCTTACAAATACGGCCTTGGTGTGGTAGGTGCCTCTGTCAGTGCCCAACAGTGTTATTTCACAGATCAATTTAGTTGTTAATTTATTTTTGTTTAGTTGAAGCTGATGTAAAATTCTGATTATACTTTTTTCTTCCTTCATCTCTGTCTATCCATCTAGCTACAGTCTAACGCCCGTAGTCTTGAAACTGAGGGTAAGGGTTACCCTTGCCGCACCCCACTCGAAGTGGAAGCTCACACCTTCAACGTAAGTGGTAATCTTGAAAGGGTGAGAGTGCACCCCTTCGTGTGGGTAAGCGCAATAAACAGTTGGTAACACTGATTAGTTTTAAATTTTGAATATTGAAAACAAAATGACAGTTTCTAAGGTTCATATACAATATAATCTCTTAATGTTAGCAGTTCTTACATATTTTATTATTAAAGACTGGCATTTGTTCTTGAATACCCGTACCATGAGGAAAATTCGATGTCAGACATAGCTTCAAAGTGGTTCATACGGTCAGCTATAACCCTACGAATATAACCCTACGAATTCGCCTTGGCTGGTCACACCAATTTTTATTATATTTCTGCCCCAAATGCTTGTTTTTGTCATTTCCCACTCAGAACCCCGAAAACCCACCAGTCCTCCAATACACTTGAGAGGGGGGGGGGTATTTTGAAAACCGATCACAATCACCGAAAACAAAGGTCAAATTCGTTCAAATCGCACGAAAATACACCAGAAAAATAAACTGTCAAGCCAAAACAAAATAGTGTGCACTTGTAAAAGTTTACCAAACGCAAACATGAGACTTCGCATTCCAACAACTGGGTGTGCACCAATCGTCTGTTTACTTAGTACTCGGCCATTCTTTACTGTAGGAATAATTTCATTGACTAATCAAACTATTTATAAAAGTATCATGCACCATATCTGATAAACAACTTGGCAGAAGTGCTGAAAAAATACAATGGGAGTGGGTACAGTATCTCATCTTTGTTTTCGTCTCGTCTTAAATTAACAATCTACGGAGAAGTGGCGAAGTCTTTTAAAATGATACAAATGTTAAACGCTTATTTTTTTTTTTTCTTTACGATGTTTTTATCATCAAATGAAAATTCGCATCACACACACCATAGGGTTCCTCAAATTCTACAAAGTTTTCTTTGCACAAGGCTAATATAATATGACGAAGGGGCATGTGAAAGGGGGCTATGAGACTCACAGCGGATTCCAGTACAACTCTAGGGTAATACTCTTCCATTCACTGGGGAACGCCCTCCCATTCGTGCGTTAAGTTTACCAAAAGATACGGGTAGGGCAAGGTGAACGCCTGCCCGCAGTTTAAGACTACGGCCGTAAATCTCCTCAGTAGCACCCACAAGCAAATCGCCTCCATATCGCCCTATCATTTGCCAACTGGCTCCCCTTCTTCTAGCTACCCCCTCTCTCATATCTCTCCACTCCATCCTTCAATCTCATCTTCGATCTCCCCCACTCCCCTTTCTTACTTCATCTACTTCACTCACATGCATGTCAAGTACATTTCTCACTCTTCAACCTCTCCACATGTCCGAACCATCTCATAATACTTCTCTTAACACTTTGTCACATCCACGTCAACATCAGTGTTCTTTTGTTTCCATCTCTCTCTCTCTCTCTCTCTCTCTCTCTCTCCAAGTAATTCATCAAGCTCCTTTCAAATCCCTCATTCCCGCTGCTCTCACTTGCGTCATTTCGACAGGGTTCAGGCGTCACTTCCACCCGTTAGAGTAGTGATTTCAGTAATATCAATCACGGACTGATGATATTCCAGTATCAGTCTTATGGATACTAAATATATTGCATTCAAGCTAAAGTCAATAATAACCCATTCAGTACGGTGATGTCTTTATTAGTCTGTTATAACTACGATGATATACCGTTTACTTATCCCTTCAGTACGAGAGATCAGTTTAAAAAAAATGCCTCTAACGGAAGCAAAATTATACGTAATTATGGTGTCGCTGGACTGAAAGGGTGGGTGATAAAATGTGAAAACAAGAAATTTGACGGCTATGGAGATTTATATATTGTAGTAACTTGGTAAGTCCTTTATTATTACAACCCCAGATGAGGGTTCTATAGTGCTGTGCGATTCTCCGTCAGTTGCAAGACTCTACGAAATCTATCATTATGAATTTCGCCCAGATATTTAACAGCAGAGCATATCACAAGTAGATCACTAAATTGCTTTAAAATGAACAAGATAAAATTAAGAGCATAGTGCCCTCATACGTTAGTTTCACACTCCCTGCCAAAAAGTTGTCCTTCAGTGAACCTTCCAAGAAATCCCTGCCACATGCAAAACATTCCTAGGATAATAAGCAATAAGAAATTAAGCGAGTACTGTCCTTTATATGCCAGTCTTACATCCCCTGCTAAAGACAATCCTTCAAGAAACCTTTCCAAGAAACCCTCGTCACATGCAAGAAATTCAAAGGATAATATGCAAGAAAACATTAAGAGAATATTGTCCTTTTTTATGTGTCAGACATACAGCCACATATATATATATATATATATATATATATATATATATATATATATATATATATATATATATATATATATATATATCTTGTATAAATATATTTCTTCAGTAATTCCTTCCATGAACCCACCGTCAATGCTGGTGAACAGTATGTACATTTGTGAACTTAACAATGCCTTATTGAACCACATATTCATTGATGTGATCAGTTTAAGGAACAAACTTCAGACGATAGTATAGGTAGCATGGGGTTTATTCCTTTTCCAAATACATGTGGAAGTAAATAGTACGAGATACGCCGATGTTAATAAAGCGGCGCGATTCTGAAATACTATAGTAGAAAAAGTGATTCGACAACATACGAGTTCAGATGCTGTAGTGTTTTTACATTAACTTGGCTAAAATTATGGTCTCCCCACCTTGAATGCAGAGTTTTAACAAATTTACACTCACATTTGACGCCCGTCACGAAGACGTGCTTTGGAAAGGATGTCGTTGAGCCGTAATGTTGTCCTTTTCGCCACTGAGCTGCATGAAATAAGCTGCTAAGAGACAAAAAGCTGGGCAAAGTTAAGGTTAAAGAATTATAGTCATTGTCATTATGGTTAAGAAACTTCCTTAGGATTGTTATCATCCCTCTTCCTGATGCTGTTAGAATGACTGAATCAATCTGCTGAATGATGTGGTGAGGAGGAAGGGTTACATTGACATCGTGTCCACAGACTAATGCAGTTTATGTTAACTGACACTAAGAATTGTGCAGTTGTAATAACAGATAGAACACTAATGTGTGTTAGGAAAGTTAAACATCTGGTGTATATAAGTAGTGTTGGGGCAATTGATTTTCAGTAGATAATTTTATATATTACTGTAATACAAATACTGACATTCCATGTTTCTTATAAAAACACGGTAGATCTTGACCAGTTTCAGTGAAAGAAAGTCTGATTTAGTTTAGACTCAACAATAAACCTCTAAGATAGTGAACATGCCACTTGCCTTATATTTTGACAGCAAGAGAGAGAAGCTATATTCTCAAATCTTTTCATCTTTATTTTCATAAGTCCTTTGTAATATATCCCATAATATGTAAATGCAGTATGTATAAAAAAAATTAGTGTTGGGATAGCTAGCTTAGTGTGATGTGATCATGCATAAAAGCTGTCTTATTAACAGATTATCACGGAATCTTTGTTGTATTTTAAACGATATGCTATGGAAAAATAAAACGTGATACCAATAATATACAAAAATCATTGATTTTATATATATTATCACGACTGACTATTTGTGATTTTGTTTAAATTCTGGATAATCTGTATATGGGACACCTTTTATCAGTACCTGATAAACTTGTATGTCCTCTCTCAAGTTGTAGCGGTACCCAACGATGTGGTAAAATAAGTTAGTGATTCACCTTGTGGAATTTCTCTCTCAGGACCAACTAATAATAATTGCACATCGGATTTTCCTTATTGGTTACGATACTGCCACTGCGCAAAGCTCTCAAGACCAGTTTATGTATGCCATAGAAAATGGGTACAATGCTTCAAAAAATGCTGTGCAGGAGGCATCTGATGATACCTTAAAATCTTAAATTATCAGTACAGCCTGTGATGACCAAGGAAAATCAATCACCTTTCATTTCAGTGTGCATATAATAGCAACACTTACTTGTAGATTATAAAAAATGTCACAGTCAAGCGATTTTTTTCATGAGAACTGGAATACTAATGTAAGTCATAAAAATCTGACATATTCCAGTATCCATCCTCTGTAGTATTAGATTGTATAACGCGGATGTGCATCCATTCTTTTTTTGATCTAGTGTGCATCGGTGCTGACCTGAGACGATGTTTTTTCAGTCTATCCCGACACACAGGAGGCGAGATGTTTTTGTCATGGCCATTGCCTTACCGTTGTCTATGGGCAAAGAAAACAGTTTGAGGTTCTAAAAATGCAGGCTTCTGATTAACTGCTGTATATTATAGGCCTACTTTCATATCGATGTCTTTTTGAAGCTCACTTATTTATTCATGATATATTCAGAAGTAGCACATTTTTGTCGGTTTTGTAGGCTAGTCTGAGCTGACTGGAAGTATTAATACAGTGAAATCACAAACCTAATACAGTGAAATCACAAACCGCGTCACTTTTCATCTATCTTTATGAGTAGAAATGAGAAAAATTTTGCCACAAATCTAATGAAAAGTGAAAACTTTTAGAAAGTTCTGCATTTGTATTGAATAACACCGAATACACAGCAAGCTATGCCTGCATTGCCGCAATCACCAGGGTATAATGAACTCTTCTCGGACTTGCTTAGTGAAACATTGGGATATATCAAAGCAACAGACTTTAAGTTTCATGCATGCCTTAGTTTAATCACCGTTTCTTTATGATACGCTAGGACTTACTGTCAAAGAAACAAACTTAGATTATTGTTCATGTTTTTGTATTCAGTCTTAAACTTGCTTTGTGATGCATTGGGACTTATTATCAGGGCAAAAATTTTAAATAACATTCATGTCTTATTTTTCATGTTTACAGTGATTACCTCTATATCTTAGTCTGAAGCAGGAACACGCCTTGTTTTAATGATGTAATTAGCGAAAGATGAAGCAGAGTAAATTCAATTTCATCTCTAAAACCAGTGTGTCAGTCAGATCTTATACGTAATTTTAACATGCCATTAAAACTATCCTATACATCTAATCTTTTTTAATCACCCTTTCAAAAAAATAAATAAATAAAAATAATAATAACTAAATAAAAAATAAAGGATGACTCTTGCCTATTTCTTGTGTAACTCGATACTTCCTTCTGATATTGGTTACCGGAGCATCACTGTGAGTTTCCCTCGTGGCGAGTTTTCTGTTGGCCTTTGTGCGTATGTGCGGAAATTGATAAACTTGAAGCAGTGGTCAGACGTCCCTTTCTTATTTCTTGCCGAGATTTGGGTTAGGTTAGGTTAGGTTGCGTCAGTTAGGTTAGGTTAGGTTATGATGCACACGTCACAATAGCATTCACCATTAGGGGGACAACTCACCACACATTTGCTGCTGTCAGATATCCACTTAATTTCCGTGCATGCGCACAACGCCCAGGAGACAACTTGCCATGAGGGACAACTCATCACGTGCCATCGGAATAAACCTTAAGAAGCAAATTAATGACAGCTGTTCGAAATTATATACAGGGTGTCCCAGGAAGAAACTGCATAAATTTGGGACATAATACAAAAGGGGATTCTTAAAAAAAAAAAAAAAAAAAAAAAAAAAAATGGGTCCAAATCTGAACCGTAATGGAGCTACAGCTGCCAGTGACTATGTGCGAAAATGGCCTCCCTCATAATCAACCCATAAGAAGTTGGGTAACTGTAGCTATGTAACTTAAAAACTGAAACCCATATTGATATTTCAATGTATACTTAGGATTTTTTGATCAAGCATTCCTATATATATATATATATATATATATATATATATATATATATATATATATATATATAGCCCGACGCCCTAATCCCGCAAAGGGTGGCCGCAGACAAAACGCCTCCAAGTCACTCTGTCACCCACCATTTGACTACCCTCCCCCCAACTCACCCCCCCTCCCTCATACACCTCTCAACTCCATCCCTCCACCTCATCCTCGGTCTACCCCTCCGTCTCCCTCCCTCCACCTCACATACATACACCTTCTTAGTCAGTCTTTCATTCTCCATTCTCTCCACATGTCCAAACCACCTCAGTGTATTTCTCCTAATCTTCTCAACCACATCCACATCTACCCCACAACTTTCCTTCACTTCTTCATTCGTCAACCTGTCCCTCCATGTCACTCTACATGCTCCTCTCAAGTAACTCATTTCCACTGCTCTCACTCTTGACTTGTTCCCCTCTTGCAAGGTCCACGCCTCGCTTCCATACGTCAAGGTAGGGATCACAATACTATCATGCAGTGACTTCTTAACTTCCATATGCACCTCCCTATTTCTCATCACTGCTTTCAGTGTACCAACAACCTTCCTTCCCTGCTGCACCCTTTCACGTACTTCATCCCCCAAAGTTCCATCCTTACTCATCACACTACCCAAGTACTTGAATGCACTCACATTCTCCATATCCTCACCATCCAACCTCACTGCAAACTCTGTGACTTCATTCCTCTCAAACACCATAACTTTACTTTTGTTTACATTAACTTTCAGCTTCCTCCTCCTACACACTGTCCCAAATTCATTCACCAAACCTTGCAACTCCCATTCATCTTCACTCAACAATACTGTATCATCAGCAAACAGCAACACCGGAAGCTTCCAAATCTCACCCTCATTCATTAGGGCCAGCCCCACATCCACTGCCCTACCTTGCACCTCCTTTACAACCCCATCCATATATATATTAAACAGCCATGGAGACATCACACACCCCTGTTTCAGTCCCACATTGAGATCAAAGAACTCACTCAGCTCACCATCCACTCGCACCGTAGCCCTAGCTCCCTCGTACATACTCTTTACAGCACTCAACAACCTCCCCTCCACTCCATATATTCTTAATACCTTCCACATACCTTGCCTATCTATTCTGTCATAAGCTTTCTCCAAGTCCATGAAGGCAGCATACACTTTCCTTCCCTTCTCTAGATACTTCTCCACTAAATATCTTAGAACTAATATCTGATCTACACACCCTTTTCCCTTCCTAAATCCCCCTTGTTCTTTTCCAACTAGCTCCTCTGTCATATGCCTAACCCTATCAATGAGTATTCTACCATATATTTTACCAGTCACACTAAGAAGGCAAATACCCCTATGGTTACCACATACTTCTCTCTCCCCTTTTCCTTTGTACAGAGGAACAATTATACCTGATTTCCAGTCCTCTGGAACCCTTCCCTCTTCACAAGCCAATCTACACAACTTCCATATCCACTCCACAACAATCTCACCCCCATACCTAAGCATTTCACCACACACTCCATCAATTCCTGGGGCCTTTCCCAGCTTAATCTTCTTCATCGCTTCCACTACTTCCGCCCTACTGATCTCTTCCTCCCTCCTCTCATCTCTTCTTCTCCCAGCCATTCCCCAACCACTTATACTCACACTGCTCACACTCTCTACATTCAACAAATCCTCAAAGTGCTCCTTGCATCTCCTCAATTTCTCTCTCTTCTCCACCAACAATCTATTATTCCTATCTTTCACTCCCCTATTATTTCCCCTTTCACACTGCCTTACTTTCTTTACCTCCTTCCAAAACAACTTCTTACTCTCCCTCCATTTCACACTCAGATTCCTCCCAAACTCTTCATCCACTTTCTTCTTCCTCTTCTTCACCAGTCTCTTAACCTCCCTTCTCCTGCTCACATATACCTCTCTCTTCTCTCTCTCATCTTCTCCCCTACCTCTACTCGCCAACCATTCACCATATGCCTTCTTCTTTTGTTCCACAGCTCGTTTCACCTCATCATTCCACCATGCTGTCCCTTGCACACCCTTGCATCTCCTCCTCACTCCACAAGCCGCCTCATACGCTGCGCCTATCTCTTCCGTGAATATCTTACATACTTCTTCCACCCCTTCCATCTGCTCTAGCTCATACCTTCCCAATCTTTCTTCCACTATGCTCTTATACTCTGTCATTTTCTCACTATCTTGCAATTTCTCCACTCTTCTCACAGGAGCTGCTTCCTCCTGTCTTCCCCTTCGCCTCCTCAACCACTTTCTTTGCATCTTTACCTTGGCCATCACTAAGTGATGGTCCTAGACTCCATTCCCCCACCCTCTCCACACTCTTGCATCCAACACTTGTCTTCTCATTCGCTCATCCACACACACGTAGTCTATCATTGCCTTTCGTTCAACAAGTTCACCATCCATCCTCCTCATATATATATATATATATATATATATATATATATATATATATATATATATATATATATATATATATATATCTGTCCATCTATCTATCTATATATATGTATATTACATAAATATATACTCGTATATATGTATATCTATTTATCTATCATCTACATATATATATATATATATATATATATATATATATATATATATATATATATATATACACACACACACACACACATCGCAAATTGACTTAGGACCTACACATAGAATTTTGCTAAGGGAGAGTTGTCTGTCTTTGTGTTCCACCCGTACCAGGTGAATTTTGGGGGCAAGAAGTAACTGGCAACTCCTCTGGTGTTGGCGGGAGGTGCTGAAACACTCAGCACGTCAGCGCTTGCTCAGACGAGAGAGTGGGAGTAAATGTTCCTGTCGCTCTGAGCTTCCACCTCCCTCTTTTTTCGTATGCATTATTGTTTGCCCTGTTATTTTCCTAGAGTCGAGTTGTCATGCCTGGAAAGTACTGCTCAATGGATGAGAGGGTCCGTATCATTGCATGGAGGCAGGATAATGTCGCTATCAGCACGATCTGTGAACGTGCTTGACGCGCAAAATCGACCGTCATGAAGATTCTTGCTGCAGCACACGGCCTACCACCTGATGTCGTACCAGAGCACAAGCGTGGCGGTGGAAAGAAGAGGACGACTTCCAGAGGTACAGATACGCTTCCGAATAGGGAAGTAATCAAGAATCATCGACTGACAGCAGCAGAATTGAAGAGAATGCATCCCCAGTTGTTACAAGACATCTCAATTCAAACTATCCAACACCGCTTGCAGAAGAAGCTGGGTTTGCCAAGCCACACCACAGCCAAGAAGCCGCATCTCATTGACTGCATGAAGAAGCAGCACATTCAGTCTGCCAAGAAGTATGCACACTGGATATCGGATGATTGGAGAAAAGTTATGTTTTCCAATGAAAGCACATTTCAAGTGTTCCAGGTGTGCTCTGCCAAGGTTCGTCGCCCTGCCTCCCATAGTCGATATGACCCTGCTTACACAGTGCCGACTGTTAAGCTCCCACTATCAGTAATGGTATGTGAGTGTTTCTTAGGTGAAATGGGAAGGGGAGGCCTCTACTTTCTTCCTAAGAACTTGATGATGAATGGTGGCCGGTACATTTAAGTTCTGAAAGATCATTTGTTAAATTTTTTTTTTTATTCATGGGTGCGACTTTTTCATGTACGATTGGGCTCCATGTCACAAGGCAAGAAAGGTGACAAAATGGTTTCAGGATAATTGGATTGAGGTCCTCGACTGGACTGGCAAAAGTCCGGATCTAAATCCGATAGAAACTGCTGGGCAAAGATGAAGAAAATCATGGCAGAGAAGAAGACACCCAATCTGGACAACCTCAAGACTGAACTGACAAATGTTTGGTGCAAAGAAATGTCCTTAGATTACTTTAGAAATCTAAGTGATTCCATGGCAAAACGCATCCAACTGGTCCTGAAAAACAAGGGAAACATGATTTCATATTAATGAATGGCATTTCATGAACAAACATTGTAATATACTATGATTTCCGTGTTTTTTAATACCTTGTAGGGGGAGGTCCTAAGTCAATTTGCAGTAACTGTATTTATATACTAGCAGGGATAACCAGCATTGCCGGGCCAAAAAGGTGAACACTGTAATCCTACAATATTTGTTCTAGTTCCATCTTTCCTTCTACACCAGAAAGACCATGTACCCCTCTTATGTTTTTGAAGAGTGATTATAAGAGGTCCAGGAACTTTCTATTTCAACTTACACAGATTAATGCATAGTATTTGTGCACATTTGTTTACTAATCCTGGTACCATGAAACGACCTCCGACCAGTGACCTTAAATGACCTCAGGGGTCAACCTCACATAGCCTATATCTGAACTGGAGGTAGTAAGTCTCAATACCGTGATCTGGGCTGCTGGGTCCAGTCGTTCATGAGTGCACTACCAGTGACCTCAAATGATCTCCGACCAGTGACCTCAAATGACCTCAGCAGTCAACCTTGCATAGCCTGTGTCCGAACTGGGGGTCATGTGAGTCTCCATGTCAAAAACTTGGCTGCAGGGGTACCTGGCGTTGCACGGGCCAAAACAGCGAACATTCTACCAGTGACCTCAAATGACCTAGATATGAATTTTGAACTGCCAAAAACCATTCTTGGGTCACCCGGATTTAGTATATATATGGGTCTGGGGTCTCTGGCCCTTAGTCTGGGCGTGATTGAAGGACAAACAAACAAGCACACACACACAAATATATATATATATATATATATATATATATATATATATATATATCCGTGGCTCAGTGGTAATGGGTACATGGAATGTAAGAGGAGCGAATGATGAGGTGAAAGAGAGAGAGATTGTCCAGGTGCTTGAGGGTGCGAAAGTGGATGTATGTGGAATAACTGAAACAAAATGGAGAGGAGAAAGTGTGAGAGAATGGGAGTATGGATGGGGTATATGTGCAGGAGTAGGTGAGAATGAGAGGGCAAAGGAAGGAGTATGTATAGTTGTGAGTAAAAGATGGAAGAAGAGCATAAGACAGTATGGATCAATTGGGTCAAGGATTGTGTGGGTAAAGTTGAAAGTTGGAATACAAATGTGGGCGATTGTGTGTGTGTATGCGCCAACGCAAGATCGTGCTAGAAGAGTGAGAAAAGAGTTCTGGACAAATGTAGAAGTGTGCATGGAAAAGTTTGGAAGGAATGAGAGAGTGTTTTTGATCGGTGATATGAATGGTAAAGTTGGGAATGTGAAGGTGGATGGAATAGTTGGTGAGTGGGGTGTGCCTGCTGAGATAGATGAAAATGGCAGTGCG
The DNA here is from genome assembly GCF_032717465.1 of Coenobita brevimanus. Lineage (NCBI taxonomy): Eukaryota > Metazoa > Arthropoda > Malacostraca > Decapoda > Coenobitidae > Coenobita > Coenobita brevimanus. The sequence goes on from NC_137007.1 coordinate 12,420,117, forward strand.
TTAGTGAACATTTGTGCTGGGAGGGGGTTGGTGATAGCCAATACCCTCTTCAGGCATAAAATGATCCACACATATACATGGCGAGTGATGAGAAGGGTGGGTGGTGAACTGAATGAAAGGAAGGCAATGACTGATTATGTGTGTGTGGATGAAAGGATGCGAAGATGTGTAATGGATGCAAGAGCTTATAGAGGTTGGAGGAGTGGACTTTCTGACCACTACTTGGTGGTGGCCAGAATTAGGATTCAAGTAAGATGGAGGAATTGAAGAAGGGAAAGACGAGAGGAAGGAGTAGTTGCAAGGAGAGTGGAAAGGTTACAAGAGGATGAGAAAAAGGCAGAGTATAAGAGAGAAGTGGAGGAACGATTGGGCAAATATGAATTGGAGCAGATGGGAGACGTGGAAGGTGTGTATAGGATATTTACAGAAGAAATATGTTCAGCATGTGATGTGGTGTGTGGGAGGAAGAGAAGACGGAGGGGGGTGCAAGGAACAGCGTGGTGGACTGAAGAGGTGAGACAGGCTGTGGCACAAAAGAAGAAAGCATACAATGAATAGATGAGAAATAGGGGCGTGGAAGAAGTTCAGAGGCGGAAGAGAGAGTTATATGTAGAAAGAAAGAGAGAGGTGAAAAGATTAGTAAGAGAGAGTAAGAAGAGAGTGGATGACGAATTTGGAAGGAATTTGAGTGTAAAGTGGAGGGACTGTAAGAAAATGTTCTGGAAAGAGGTGAAAAGAGTAAGACAGGGTGGAAGTGAAGTTAGCCGGGGAGTGAAAGATAAAAATGGTAGATTACTAGTGGAGAAGGGAGAAAAAGTGAGCAGATGAAGAGAACACGTTAAGGAATTGTTGAACATAGAGGATGGAAGTAATGCGAGTATAAGTGGCTGGGGAATGGCTGGGAGAAGGAGGGAGATGAGAAGACAGGAAGAAATCAGTAGGACAGAAGTTGTGGAAGCAGTGAAGAAAGTTAAATCGGGGAAAGCCCCAGGAATTGATGGAGTGTGTGGTGAAATGCTGAAGCATGGGGAAGAGATAGTAGAAGAATGGTTGTGGAAGATGTGCAGATTTTAAACATGGGGAAAGTATATATATATATATATATATATATACTTTCCCCATGTTTAAAATCATACTTTGCACCATTCCCTTTCTTCCTACTACAGCTATATTTCGCTTACCAAAAAGGAAGTGAAAAAAAAAGTCTGATTGTGGATTATGTGCATAGTACATACAAGGTCGAGAATTTATATCCAGTTATAGAGGAATGAAAGCATATATGGATGGTTAGAAATAATTGCTGGTCAGGGAACGCTAACACAGGAGCTTCAATCACGGCGTTCTTGAGGTCGTTGAAGCTTTTCTCTTCCAATGATCCCCTTTTCCATGCTGCATCCTTCTTGAGTAGCGCCGTTAACGGCGATGCGATAGCAGCATATCTGTGGACAAAGCTTCTACAGAAGCCAGTGAGCCCAAGAAACGAGTGAATGTCATCTTTGGACTTGGGTGTAGGCAAATTTATCATGGCAGTAACCTTATCCAGAAGACCCTTAACGCCATCACCGTTGACTAAGTGCCCTAGAAATCTAACACATGACCTCAGGAATGCACACTTCGACAGTTTGATTTTCAGACCTGTGGACCTTAAGGTTTCCATCACTCGTTTTAGCTTATTAAAGTGTGTGTCCATGTCCTTGCTCACAATTATGAAGTTGTCTAGATACGCCAAGACGTCCTGCCCTAACATGTCACCAAACAACTTATTTATCATCCTCTGAAATGTCAAAGGAACATTACTCAATCTAAAAGGCATCCGGAGAAATTCAAAGTGCCCAAGATGTGTGCTAAAGGCAGTGATAGGACGAGACTCTTTGGTCAGTTCCACCTGCCAGTACCCTGATGCTAGATAGAGGCAGGTGGAAACGGTATTTCCCTTACCCAAGGACTATAGTAAGTCTCTGAGATGAGGAAGATCCGGTATGGTTACCTTGTTCACTTGCCAGAAATCCACAACAGGTCTCACACCACCGTCCTTTTTAGACACCAGAAAGAGCAGTGTGTTCCATGGCGAGGAAGAAGGCTGGATGACTTCATCATGACGCATCTTTTCAATGTCCTATTCTACTGCTTTCCTTTGGCTGTGTGGTAGACGGCATGCAGGAACATATATCGGATTTGTGCCAGGACACAAACCAATATGATGTTTCACCCTACCAGTCCGAACTAGCAGTTCTCCTGGAAGTGCCACTACGTCGGAGAATTCTTTAAGAAGTGCTAGTAGTCGCGCTTTATGGTTAACATTGGCTGTTACCTTCAAGTATTGTCCTAGCAAACTTTCTTTCCCTAGATGTGTAGGTTCTGACTGAGTCGTTGTTTGCGATGTAACTATTGGAGAGATCACTGGTACATCATCGACTTCCCTTATGGGGTTATAATAGCATATCAAGTCGCCTACATAACAACCATCTCTGAGCTTAACTGCACCACCACTCATACTTGCGATGAAGAGGGGCGTCATCTGGTCTTGTCCGACACTGCTCAGGGTGGACTCCAGCGACAATGCCTTATGTTTTACAGTCTCTGGTAAGCATGCCACGTCAGTTCCCACTGACACATCAGGTACTCGGACAGGAATTTTGCAGACAGTCCGACTGAGCAAGTGGTGATTCCCACTCACCACAGCCTGTACCTGCTTCCAGCCCATATCCTCCATTTCATATTCGTCTGGCAATTCCCTTAACGCTGTCGGGGTAACAACTGGTTGAATGGCTCCTTGTTGGATGCCACTATTTCCAGCTTTGGTTGCTAAGGGAACAAGGCCCATAAACTCCTCCCCATTAAAGGTAATGGAATGTCTCTGAGGGTGTATAATCACATCATACTCCTCCATGGACTCAAGACCCAATAACCCATCAGCTGACAGAGGGAAGTCATCAACCACATAGAATGTAGCAAGTAACACAGAAGATCGTTTATCTGCCCTCAGTGTCAACGGTACCTGGCTTACGATCTTCATTTTACTCCCTGTCACACCTGTCAGAATCACATCGGGTGCTGATAACGACCAATGTGCACGAGGCATCAGATGTCTTAGCCTTTCTAAAGCTTTACTAGATATAATGTTTGCACATGCCCCGGTGTCAACTATCAAGGACACCTGGCCTTCCCCTATAATCCAAGGAATTGACAATAAATCCAACTTTTTTTTTTTTTTTATATATATCTGCCACACACGCATCGGTGGACTGAATGACCTTTCAGGTTACTTCTGCGTGCGGCTTTGAGCTTCCCCCGAATTCGCCATGTTACCCAGTTGCTCCCTATTGGCAATGACCATGGGGCAATAGTCCGAGGAATGAGGACACTGCCCGTTTATGACACACCACCTTTGTATCTTTGGCTTTGTAGCTTTGGCTTGGTTGTGCTGTGGTGGACTGGTTACTTGGTTGTTTGTTGCCTGACTGCTTTTAGCAGAAGTACTAGACCCAGACGTGGCAGTTGTGTTGGCCTTGGCTGCCTGGCGTGCTGCCTTTTTAACCTTCCAACACCTTTTAGCTAGATGACCAGCCTTATTGCACACAGTACAGAACTTACCATCAGGGTTTGGTTTCTCTGTGTTCACATCTAAGCAGTCCTTCCGGCCTCTCCTTCACCTGCCTTCGCCTTTAACTTGAAGTTCAGGTCATGCAGGGCTATTTCAGGTCTTTTCACCTGCCTAAGTACTCAATCTCCCCTAGCAGAGGCCAAACAAAGCAAGTACTGGAGGTACTCAAAGAGACGAGCTACGCTCTCATAAGACAATCCCCCAACTATGTCTCCCCAGCCTGAAGTTACCAAAGCCTTGCTAGCTTCTGCATAGCCTTCACATGAGCTTGGCCTTCAGTACAATTTGGATACTGGTGTGCCCTATTTACCATTCTAAACACCCAAGCGTCTGACACATAGCAGTCACTTTCGAATGTATTTATGAGGGCTTCCTTAAACCTTTCATACTCTTGAGCAGTAGGTCCGGTTTGGAAAATAGAGGCCTCAAGCATTTCAGCCGCCTGGGAATTTGGCTTAATATGAGCCTTAACATGCCAAATTTTCTCCCCATCACTAGAAAGCTTCAATCTATGTATCTAAGCTTCAAAGTCCCTTAGGAACCTATGTATATCATAGTCATCTTCCCCAGTAAACTGTATAGTCTGTTGTGCTGTAGGCAACACCTTTATACAGTCTGAGTTCAAAGGTGACTGGGCAATGAAAGGTCCCTGAGATTGCCTAACCGGCGCTACAGGTGGTAATTTTTGAGGTGTAACAGTAGTAAGATTAGTTGCTATATTAGGTACATGCCATATAAGAATATTAACATGGGTTTACATGCCAACATTGTTAGTATTCAGGCCCCAAGGATTAGCATAAGGAGCATTAGGAAATAAATGATACTGCCCCTGCTGTCCAAAAGCCTGCGGGGTGCTAAACATGCCTGAGGAAAAAGTGGGTACGTAAGTGGTTGGAATAATTTCAAAGCTTAGTGGATTTTGTGGATTTGTTAGTGCGTCCATGAGTGCTGCTGTAGCCTGTTCTGCTCCAGTGTTCACAGTCTCATCGGCACTAGGAGTGCCTTCTTCAGTAGGACCAGTGGACATTTCGGAACTAGTTTGACACTCAGGCACTGTTTGATATGTACAGTTCCAGAAATTACCGCGAGGGACACTGTGTAGATGGCAGCAGCAGCGACAGACAGAAATGATCTGGTTACAGTACTGGGTAACTGGGGGTGAGGCAGAGGGTGGGAGTTGCGGGGAAGGTGAGTGATGGGGGAGAGGAGGGGTGGTGGTGGGGGTAGGTGAGTGTTAGGGAGAGGTTAAGTAGCTAATAATTGTGTCAACAAACTCTGCATAGATAGTCATTCCAATACGATTTTTCTATTAATAATAAAAGGTAGTGGCAACAAGCTGTTAATGATGGTTCAGTATTTGATGGAACAAGTTCAGTACCTAAGCAAACAGGTATCGCCAGTACGTAACCTTATCCTTCACCTCCGTCATTCCTTCCCTCATGGGAAAGCTTTCTGTTGTTGACCGAGAATTTGCAAATATTTAGAACTGATTTCAGCTGCTTCTCATGCAAGTTGCTTATCAAAGATACTGTAACTTTCATTGCAACTTGTATTGAATACCGAATCTAACATCGTGTAGTAGTCCATTATATATTTGTATACATTAACTACTGTTAACTTAAGACCGAACGCTGGCAGAATAACGAAAATACATCCTTTAGATTGACGGCGTAATTTGTTATCCTCTCATAGTCGTATAGGCATTTACCTTGCTTACGGATGGATGAACCTGGCCTTCATACCAGACTACAAATTTAAGAAACTCCAGTCAACACTTTCTTAGGGCCAATCCCTCATATCTTAATAGGCCTATATGACTTTATGTACAGACGTCGGAATAAGTTCCTTTTCGTGGACTAAGGCGTTTGTAACACTGCTCGATGGAGAGCTATCCCCTCCTCCTCCCTTCCTCATAGTCCCACACTCCCACCCAACCCCCCCACTTTTCTCTCCGACCCCATAACCCCACCCGGTACCTTCCATGCTCTCACTCACAGCCAGCTAGGGGTTTCTGTACTTCAAGCACCTCTCTAATTACGTGTAGTCCGAACAACTAATAAAGAAATAGCACAGTATATACATAAACCAAGTTAGGAAAAATTTACTGCACTGAAAGAGAGAGAGAGAGAGAGAGAGAGAGAGAGAGAGAGAGAGAGAGAGAGAGAGAGAGAGAGAGAGAGAGAGAGTTAAGAGACAGGGGGCGACAGGTGGAGAGGGAGAGTGGAATAATGAGGAATGAGAGTGCAGTTACGGAGAAAATAAAAAGGGGAGAGGCAAGGAGAGAACAACGAGAGTTAAGAAACAGAGAGTGAGAAGAAGAGACAGTGAGAGGTGAAATGAGATACAAGCAGTGTGAAAGGGAAAGAGAAAAGGGTGATGTGAATCGGAAGGCTGGGAGACAGGAACCAGAGACAAAAGAGGAGACAGCTGAGAGAAAATTGGAATGGAGCAAACATAGAAATAGGGATAACAAAAGGAGAAAGTGGGAAAGAGAGCTACGGAACGGAACACTGAGAACGATATGAGAAAAATTAGAAAAGGAGACAAGGTAACGGGGAGGAGGAAGAAAGTGCGTTATTATGGCAAGGACGCAGGGAAAGAACTAAGCAGGATAAGACGAAAGCATTGAGGCTGAGTAGAACGAATCACATTCTAGTTAAAAGGGAGGGAGAGAAATAGAGAAATTTGCGGAGAGAAAGTAGAGATTACGGGTGGGAAGAAAACAGGTTAATTATTAGGGCAAGAAAGGGGAGGGGGATGTTAAGAAGGGAAGACAAGGGGAGGGAGAGGGAGGGAGGAAGGGAGGGAAAGACAGTGGGAAGAGCGGAATGAAAGAAGAGATTTCGGGTGACAGAGAGAGACGGAGAGAGGAGAGAGAAAAATGAGCATGCACTTATTAATGGGGAAACAAAACAGTGAAGGAAATGAGTTCAGTACAAGTAAAGAAATACGGAGAGAGTAATGCAGAAAAAAAAGGTAACACATGACAAATGAAAAAAGTACGACAAAGTTGTGACACAGGGAGGGAGAAAGAAGAGTGAGGTAAGGAGGGAGTGACAAAGGGGGAGACAGACGGAGGAAAGGCGAGAGGGAGGAAGGTAGGGACTGAGCAGAGAGCTATAAAGAAAGAGGAAGGAGGGAAAAGGAAACTGGGGGTGAGAGAGGATCCAGAGAGAGAGATGAGGGGGGAGGGGGAGGGGCAGTACACAGCCAGGCACAGACAGATAGGTCGACAAATATTCAGAAAGTGTGTGTGTGTGTGTGTGTGTGTGTGTGTGTGTGTGTGTGTGTGTGTGTGTGCTTCCGTCCCTGTGTCACTTCTATAACACTGCTCCATTTTTTCACCTGCGTGTTTTCCTCTGCTTCAGTTTCTCTTCTCACTTTTCTTATGAGTATTTCTCCTGATTGTTCTTACCATTCCAAGTTTCTCTCTCTCTCTGAGAATAAAGAGATTGTTCTCACAGTCTATATCTCCTTAATGCGGCCACTTCCTGAGTTGCTGTGGAATTTTGGTCGCTTGAAAAAGACATACGTCGATTTAAAAAGAGTTCAGGAGACTAAGGTATCAGGTTCGCCTGAGGGTTGTGGGACATTTTTAGTAGAAACTCGTGGACTACGAGGTCAGCTCATTAAAGTGTTTAAAATCTGAATGGGTTTCACAATCATTACATACAAAGTTGCTTGCTCTTAACACGGACTCAGCACACAACCATGGTTGGAAACCGTAAATGAGAAAATTTACTAGCACAATCACGTGAAAACTTTTTCACGGACAAGATCTGCTCCAAATGGAACTGACTCAACATGGACGTTGTTTACAATAGAGAAGTTTAAGGGATTCATGGCAGGATCTTACACTAGAACAAATGTGAACTGGATATGCATTCCCAGGCAAACAAGAAGTATCTCCACGGTATTGGCTGCATAGTCATTAAGATCCTAACTTTTCCTTGCAACTCCTCTCTCTCACTCTGTGTGCGTATGTGTGTGTGTGTAAAAGAGGTGTCTACTACCGCAACATTTAATCACAACAGATTTATTCTCCCTCTGTGTGTGTGTGTGTGTGTGTGTGTGTGTGTGTGTGTGTGTGTGTGTAAAAGAGGTGTCTACTACTGCAACATTTAATAACAGCAGATTTATTCTCTCTCTCTCTCTCTCTCACACACACACACACACACACACACACACACAGTGTGGTAAACCTTTTCCTAACTTAGTTTATGATATATACTGTACTATTTCTTTATTAGTTGTTTGGACTACACGTAATGGGGTCACCGCCGGATTAAGGGGGGGGCCCAAGGGGCCCGGGCCCTGGGCCACCCACCAAGAGGGGGCCTCCCACCAGAGCAACTTGTGTTCATTTCATTTCGTGTTTATGCATTACATATTACAGCATTGGATGAATAGTCCCCGTTCAGTATTTCCTAACTAAAAGTGTCCTATTTATATATTAGGATTTAGGTTACCAGTCTGTGGTGTATGCCACTGGGGGAGTTGGAAAGGGGGCCCCCCTTCCAAGCGGGCCCCGGGCCTCCAACATGCTTAATCCAGCAGTGAATGGGGTGCTTCTGAAAAGCCTAGTATTCCGGTAGATGTCACTACCATTGGGACAAAGACATTCCCCGCGTTGTTTAAAAAGCATATAGTTCTTTGTTAAATATCTACACTTGTGTGAAACCGTGAATCATAGTAATGTCATATACTGTAATATAAATAATACAAACAGAACACGTATATATATATAGTAGCGTGAATTGTTTATATTTGTCATAAACGGAAATTAAAATATTATTGATGGAATATGATGGTCCTACATTATTTAGTATCTGCTACATTTAGTGCAGGTTAGGTTCTTAATACATAGTTTGTGCAGCTTGTAAATTATCTCTAGTAGGTATTTGACTCATTCAGTCTCTATGTGGGCAGAAATTTAATGCTGAGTAAATACTGGGACACAATATTTTGCTCACTCCCTTCACGCATGCGCACAAGACAGTCCAGTGTTTAAGTTTCATCATGAGAGATTTGTTTTCAAAACAAACGCACTAGGGCTAATGCTTAAAATATTACAATTTAGACTAGGCTGCTTGTGGTCTGGTTAGGTTAGGTAAAGTAAGATACTGTAATTGCTTTGGAGGGTCTGAGGGGTCAATACCACGGCCTTCTCAAACCGTGGCAACACGGGTCTTGAGGTGTGCATGGGTGAAGGGAGTGAGCAAAATGTTGAGTCCCAGCATTTACTCAACATTAAATTTCTGCCCACATAGAGTTTGAATGAGTCAAGACACCCACTAGGCGTAATTTACAGTCTGAACAAACTATGTATTAAGATCCTAACTTGCACTAAATGTAGCAGAAGTTAAATAATATAGGACCACTGAAATGGTGGGTTGCCATCATATTCCATCAATAATATTTTAATTTCCATTTATGATAAATATAAACAATTCACGCTACGTTATATATACGTGTTCTATTTGTATTATTTATATTACAGTATATGACATTACTATGATTCACTGTTTCACATAACAGTGTAGATATTTAACAAAGAAAAATATACTTATTAAACAGCGGGGGGGAATGTGTTTGTCTCAATGGTGATGACATCTACCAGAATACTAGCTTTGAAAGCACCCAATTAGAGAGGTGCTTGAAGTACAGAAACCCCTAGCTGGCTGTGAGCGAGAGTATGGGGGGGTACCTGGTGGGGTTATGGGGTAGGAGAGAAAAGTGGAGGGGTTCGGTGGGAGTGTGGGACTATGAGGAAGGGAGGAGGAGGGGGTAGCTCTCCATCGAGCAGTGTTACAAACACGGAAAAGGAAACGAACTTATTCCGACGTCTGTACATACGTGCGTGATTATACGAGTATTAAACGTGCATAATCTCCCTCCCTCCCTCCCTCTCTCTCTCTCTCTCTCTCTCTCTCTCTCTGACACACGCAGTAGATTACTTTACATGCAGTCACAAACATAACCTTTCGGTTGGCAGGAATAAGATAAAATCAATCTATTTTCCAGTTATCTAAAGTGAATACGGACATAATGTCGCTATTAAAGATGGTGATGTATTTCACAAAATACACAGGACACTCACGCAAAATTACCAGCACTATGTAAGACTTGCATTGCTACAAATTATGCATGCACCTAACGTTTTACGAAATTTTCGTAACGTAATATCTACAAATGTGCTAGCAGTAGCGGTCGCCCAGTCCACACAATTGTTCTAACCACACACACACACACACACACAACTGGCGAAGTGGTAATGCTTTCGCTTGCCATCTAGTAGGTCGAGGGTTCGCGCCGGATCGGATGTGAAAAGTTTCACGAAGTGGGAGGTTACTGTTCTTCCTGAGGGAGGGAATGGTTGTGTGCGTGTGTGGTCACAGCCTTGCCCTAGATCGGACTACATGAGCTCCCAGCTCTCTTCCTGGAGGGTAATGAGCTGACGATCACGCCAATCACGTTATCCTGACCGACCAGGTGAATTACACACACTCACTCAACTCATTAAGTTTTGGCAGGCAGTTCGCCTCTCCGCCCACTCCTTCCACACACATACTAAGAGATAATATCACATTCTTCTTGTCTCATACAACTCACAGTTGATGAGAATATAACTGAATAATAATTCTTTTGGGGAATTAGGTCGAAGGAAGAACTTATTTGTCCCATTACATTTAAACATGAAGTGTTTCTCAACCTAACTATTCAGTTCTACTGAGTTTCTGATAAACTTCATGCATCAGTCTAGTACTACACATTCTAACATATGCCTGGATAAACAAATATTATTAACTGAACTAAGAGCAAAAACCGTCACTATAGAATGTGTCAATACCAATGACTATGTTGGGTTAGCACCTGGTTGGCAATGTTTTTGTAAAGCAGTGCTTCCCAAACTGGGGAACGCGCCTCTCTATGGGGTGTGTGAGGTAGATGGAGGAATGACCTGAAGGCATCTTCCAGAAGTTGCTATTATACTGGTGTATGGCGCAGAAGCCTGAGCATTGAGGAAGAATGAAGAGAAACAGCTGGAGAGGAGAGAGATGAGAATGCTGTGATGGCTGATGGGAGTGTCACAGAAAGAAAAGGAGGAATGATGACATCAGAGGCAGTTGTGTCAGTTGTGGAGAAGGCAAGAGAGGCACGTTTGAGGTGGTATGGGCATGTGACCAGGATGGAGAAAGTTGATCCTGTGAAGGTGGCATGGAGGAGTCAGGTGGAAGGGAGAAGAACGAGGGGAAGACAAAGGATTAGGCAGAGAGATGAAAATGAGAAAGAAATGAGACAGGCCTGGAGGAAGAGGACGCAGCAGACAGAAATTACTGAGGACAACATATAGGAGCGGCCGACCCCACCAGGGACTAAGGCAACGAATATATATATATATATATATATATATATATATATATATATATATATATATATATAATATATATATATATATATATATATATATATATATATATATATATATATATATATATATATATATGTATACAGTATTAACTGTACATACAGTGAACTCTCTTTTAACCGAAATTCTTTTAACCGTAATATTCAATTAACCGTAAGTTTTACTAAAACGTTCTCATTTCGATTAACCGCAAAAATCTGAAATTTATCCGAAAATTCAAACACGGCGGGCTTGTTTCGCGCCACTTGCTTTAGTTTACGGTTGCTCCGCTAGTCACTAGAGCTAGTTCCCCACTCCCTCACCTGCATCCACCACCTCAGAAGATTTGGATGATGGAGACGATGTGGAAATGATTGAAGAAGGAAACAGAAAATACGAAAAAAAAAAAATGTTTAAGACTTTATTTGCTCGAATTGCTTACAGTGAATTACGTAATTGTTTTGGTGAAGGTTTATTTAAGTTTGAGTGAAGATTTATTTGACAATTTAGATTACAGTTACAAAAGTGCAGTTACATACGTAGTTACTACAGTGTATTTAGTGTTCTGGTGATGGCTGAGTGGCTTTTGGGGTGCTGGTGGTGGTGGTGGGCTAGACGTCGCCAGAAATGGGTGATGGGTGAGTACAATACTGCTCCCTTGTATCCTACATATTATTACAGTATCTTTTATCCAAAAAAAAAAAACTATTAAACGAAACATTGAAAGTCCCATGATTTTCGGATAAAAGAGACTCCACTGTAATGTAAATGGTTGTCCTAGTCCCTGGTGGGGTCGACCACTCATATATATATATATATATATATATATATATATATATATATATATATCATCCAATCCTACATTGCCCCATGAGGAGCGTAGGAGCCCGGGGCTAGACAAGTTGGTCTGACATTTAAGATGAGTGTGACCAGCCTCACTCATCCCTGAGTGGCATTACATGAGCAATAAACCCCAACCATCCCTTGGATATAAACCTTCACCGGCTCAATCCGATTGAAGCGCAATAATTACTCACTAAACCACCAGGCACCAAAATTTGGTTATATGGTTACCACCCAGCGTAGTAAATGGTTTCCTGGTGTACAGGAAGGCATTTGGCTTGTCACTCAGTGTAGAGTCACCCACAGGCAGAAGAAATAGGAAAGAATGAAGGAAAGAAAGACAGAAGAGGAAGTGTAAAAGGCTAAAACCGGTATATATATATATATATATATATATATATATATATATATATATATATATATATATATATATATATAAGTTTACTATCGAGAAATCAAAAATAATTTGTGTTTAGCCTCAACACGTTTTGAGTGAAATATATATCTGTGTGTGTGTGTGTGTGTGTGTGTGTGTGTGTGTGTGTGTGTAAAATAATCACAATAATTTACTAAGTATATTAAAGGATGTAAATGTATAGTTATGTTCCTAGCCCGCTGTTCAGTTAACTTCAGTATCGAGCTACCTTTTTTATTGCATTCTGGCTATCATTAAAAGCTTTGATTCAGCTTAGGAAGTACGAACATGTAGTTAGGAATATATATATATATATATATATATATATATATATATATATATATATATATATATATATATATATATTCTATATGTATCTATCTATATATATCATCAATATTATATATATATATATATATATATATATATATATATATATATATATATATTCTATATCTATCTATATATATCATCAATATTATATATATATATATATATATATATATATATATATATATATATATATATATTCTATATCTATCTATATATATCATCAATATTATATATATATATATATATATATATATATATATATATATATATATATATATATATTTTCCAGCACTAGGCCACCAAATTAATGCTCCCGGCGTAGACTCTGCTGAATTCCACAGTTGGCTGTCAAGACTTTGGTGATGAAGAGCCCGTGAATCAGGAGAAGGTAGCATGTCAAGTGAATCAAAAAAACAGGAGCAGGTGTGTTTCTCTCTCTTTATTATACCGCAGAAAGATACAGCTGTGACAAGAGAGAATAACGGAATGGAGCGTCTATTTCTGGCGAGAGCTAGAATGTATCTGACTGCCCTCGCTGCCTAGCCCTGGGAACCAGCACAGGTCAGCAAAATTAAGAGATGCCACAATCTCTCAGACATGTGGAGATATGTACAGTAGCTCCCAAAAGTATCTTAAAAAAAAAATTCTATACATTCTGACACGGTGGACGATGTATCTGACACGTGTTGCGTGAAGCGGCAACAAAAATTGGTAGACCTGCATGCTGGGGAGTGGTTGCCATACACCTGCATATGCCCTGGGATTGTATATACCGTTTTCTAACTGACGTAATACTAATCACTTTGTCATATGTAGATATATTTGAAATTATTATGGTGACAAAGAGTTCGTTTTAACATAGGCACGGTTACTCTTTCTGTGGTTCATCTGTAATGCTTTCACGAGTGCCAGCACAAGGTTATCAGCACTCTAGATAAATGGTATACAAGCTTTCCCAGAACTGATATATTTTGAGAAAGTGTTTATACAATATTAGTGATTATGACTGGGAGACATATGACACCCAGTGTAATGTGAACGGCACAAAAATATTAGAGAGACAAGTAGAGGTAAACGAAATGTAAAGACAGTAAATTAACTTATCTGAAACTAATCCCCAGAGCAGCGAATAAACCCAACTGTCACTGATACACCAGCCGTATTGTGGAGGTGACATGCGAGATTCATTCTTATATTGGACATTATATGTAAAATAAATACAAGGTAAAGTTAAACACACTTTGGGCGGCTCCTTTTATTCATTTAATAACCACTGTATCCACCGCCTGCATCCAGACCTCTGTTCAATCGACGCGACACCTACTATGAAGCTGTGCCATTCACGTAACGAAACACCACACCTCAATACCTTCCGACACCGGGATATTGCCACATTCGGGTAGTATGTATAAATAATAATGTGTGGTTAAAATTGTCCAACATGCAGACCCTATAGGCTATTATTAACCTCTGCATTGTTAATCTATTTGTAGTTGTGATAACGAAAGAATTGTGATGGGTATTTTTCTCATGCTGTTTAATAATCTGAGTTTCACTTATATTCAAGGGGGGCTGGGCGATTCAATGGTGGCGTGCGTACCTCAAGACCGTGAGGTAGTGAGTTCGTGCCCCACCCGAGTAGCTACTCAGCTGAAAGTTAGCACTCTCATCACCCTATCAGGGCTATATGGTCTAGTATAGGCCTAGCTCGGAGAATTCATTCCTTCACTTACTGTATATTCGAACATGACAACTCAGCCCATCGCAGTCAGTTTTCGAACATGGCAACTCTGCCCGTCGCGGTTACTATGTTTCCCAAGATACATTTATCACAGTATAATGTGTGTAAAGGGTTATATTCTTTAACATAGAGGTATAAATATCGCTGAACTGTTACCATTTATAAGTTGATGGATGTTTGCAGTCACATAGTGGCGTTGATGTGTTTATTAGCAGTACCACCCACGATACCTAACCATGCGTACCAACCGCACCGAGACGAGAAGTGGCCGGGAATAATATTTCATTCTGTTCATTCTGCCATTCTTCGCACCACACTTTAAAGACACTTTTGGGCGCTACTGTACACGAGTAGGTTTGAGTTACAACTCTACCATGCACACCATATATCTCAGTAAGGGAGTTTTAACTGAATATGTAGTATTAACACATATATATTTCCCCAAGACTGAGATATATATACAGAATTTATTCCCTTCCCTCACCCCTCCTTTGCTCTCCCTGTTTACGTCTAAAATTGCTAGCCTTAGCATGTCTGGCCTCTTCTCTCTCTCCAACTACACTCGACAGTAAGGATGTATTTGGTTATTCATCTCAGCACTACAATACATATCCATTAAATATGAATAAACGTATCTATGTATATATGTATAGTAGTGTGAGACATAACTCATTGTGGAAGTGACGCCAGAACCAGATCACCAGTGTAATGATCTGTCTGCGTGTTGCTATGAAAAAGAGATAAAAGTTCCACACCAAGAGCCTACCTTTCCAATCGACCAGAGAACCACGTGGAATATGCAAATTGGTGAGCAGACTGGGAAGAGACCAACATCATGAAGAGAAGCAAGGCAAGGGAGAATCGGATGCAAGAAAGACAAGAAGAGCAGAGAAAAAAGAAAAGAAAAGGAGAGAGGTAGCATCCTCTGCAGATGTGGTTGAATTATCTATAGCAGAATCAGCCGCAAGTGAAGATGAGTAGATGGACGATATTGAGACAGGAACATTAACTGAATTCCCACTTTAACTTTGGAAGCAGATCGGTAGCCTACTGTGTGTCGAATGGGGCTGCTGCAGCTATCGATGTCTCTACATTAGTTGACTATGGCATCATTAGTTCTGGAGGTCACAGAAATGTAATCGACTATCACAAGGTATGGAAAGCATGACAGAAGGTAAGGAGGGATCTAAGGGAAGCAGCAACCTACCCGGATGAGGAAATACCTGATCTGTTTTTTGACGGGTAACGAGGCATTACATTAATCGAGGAGAAAAAGAGGAACAAGTGGCATGAGACAAAGGAAACTGAGGACCGCTATGTGCTGGCTGGAGAACCTGAAACCTTCTATCTAGACCAGCGTTTCTCAACTGGGGTTCCCCGGAACCCTAGGGTTCCGGAAGAGGTCGTTAGGGGTTCTGAGAGAAACAGTGATAAATAGGCTACTCGTATGTATATGCATTTTTGTCATTTTTGTGTTTAATTTCATATTCGTAATTTTACTATACACGTATGGCATATTCTTGGAAAATTCTTGGATATTATCTTAAAGCCAACCTGTTATATCTTTAAAAGTATAATAATTATAGGGAATATACTTAGCTATGTCTTTCCGGTGTCAGTGTGAAACCGCCTTTAGTGGTCAGTAAACAGGAGCTATATGTGACGGATTCATGTATCAAGTGACTCACTCGGGTACAGGACACATGCACGGTTTCCATCAGTCCCGGATGTACAACTCCGGACAGAAATTTGTGATACAGGATAATCTGCCACCAGAGGTCAGGTTAATTGCACGCGTCTACCCCCCTAACTTCCCCTCCTTACCCCCACCAAAACACTGATTCGTTAGGAGGATGGATCGGATATGAAGCTTCGCTCATTCTCACGTCTTGCTGCATGTAATATTACTTTTATTTATTCTACTATTAGGTGTATTATCAAGTGCATAGATCCATCTTCAGTTCCATGAGAAGTGACTATATCGAAGTTTTAGCAGATTACAGTACAGTCACCCTGAATTATAGTGTTTGGCTTCCAAATATTTATCCAATGTTTTCTAAGCGATAGACTAAAATCCAAGTAACAGTTAAAAGTTATATGGCCAATAAGTCTCTCTCCTGCCTTATCATCAGGACAGCCACATATGCACCCGCCTACTTAACCACTCTACCCATCCAACACAACCCACCGACCTCATCCCGGCCACCCACCCAGCCCACCGATCCCTGCTATCCACCTTGCTAACCCACGAATGCCATACACGAAGCTCACCCAACAATGCCACTCAACATATTCACTCATTCACTTCTCCACCCTGAACCCATCCAGCCACCCAACCCAACTACCCACTTAGATCATCCCGACCACGCATTCGTCTCAGCCACCCTGGCAACCAAGACTCACTGTCCACACATCCCAACAACCTATCTTACGCACCGACCCCTACTACCCACCCTCTCCACTCACGAATTCCACCCACCTTGCTCATCCAACTATGCCATCCATCTCATCCATCCACACAACCCTCCCACCTCTCCCTGAACACTCCCCACCCACCTCACCCTGCCCATCCACCGATCCTGTCCACCCACTCCTCCCACCGACCCACCCACCCATCCACATGCCCAACCACCCATCTTACCCAACCCCATTCACTCCGCCACCCCATTCACCCATTATACCCGACTTATCCATCAAACTCATCTTATTCAAACCTAACTTACCGACCCATCCCCGACCACCCACATATCCAGCCACCTACCCATCCAGCCCACCAAACGCATCCACCTACTAACCCAGTTACCCCTACAACCCACCCAAAGCCACTCCAAACACCACATCCAACAACTGTCCCCCCCCCCCCGCACTCCACCATTATCACTGTCCACCCACACTGGCGATGCACCGAACTACCACAGCCACCAACTCCACTCACCCAACCAAATGACACACACACACACACACACACACACACACACACACACACACACACACACACACACATACAGAGAGAGAGAGAGACAGAGACAGACAGACAGACAGACAGACAGAAAAACACGCATAAATAGACAGACAGACAGAAACACACACACACACACACACACACACACACACACACATAGGCGCATACAGAGAGAGAGAGAGAGAGAGAGAGAGAGAGAGAGAGAGAGAGAGAGAGAGAGAGAGAGAGAGAGAGAGAAACAAAACACGCATAAACAGACAGACAGACACACACACACACACACACACACACACACACACACACACACACACACACACACTGGCGCATAAAGAGAGAGAGAGAGAGAGAGAGAGAGAGAGAGACTCAGTAAGACACAAAACACACACACACACACACACAGATACATGCACACAAACATTGTTCCCCTATTCAAGAAAGGAAATAAACAGAATCCACTCAACTATAGACCAGTGTCTCTGACCAGTGTTGTATGCAAGGTGCTAAAAAAACTGATGAAAAAAATTTAGGTAAACCAACTGCAATAATATAATATGATAACAGAAAGACAGTTAGGTTTTAGGGAAGGAAAATCATGTGTTACAAATCTATTAAGCTACTATGATACAGTTGCAGAAACACTACGGAAAAGAGAGGGATGGGTGGACGGTATCTATTTTTATATTAAGGAAGCATTTGACAGAATACCGCACCAAAGACTTCTATGGAAGCTGTACCATCAAGGAGGAATCCAAGGTAATCGGATGCACGATTTTCTCAGAAAAGGGAAATGAAAACAGTACTAAGGCATAATTATTCATCATGGAAGGAAGTGACTAGCAGAGTTCCACAGGGCTCAGTGATGGCACCAATTATGTTTTTAGTATATATTAATAATATAGGTTAGACAGGAACACTTGAATGGGATGTTTTAAAAATACAACGGAGAATTACAAACAGACTCTTGCAGAGGGCTACAAGGAGAATTAAACAAGCTTCATAAATGGAGCAATAGATGGCAAATGGAAGTCAATATGGAAAATGCCATATAATTAAGTTTGGTAAAAGTGGAAAAGGACCAAATTGGGATTATAAAATAGGAAGTTCAACCCTACACATATCAGAACAGGAGAAGGACCTAAGAGTGATTATCAGTAACAGACTTTTTCTCCGGCAGACCACATAAATGAGAAGGTATGAAACATGCACACACTGCTTGCTAATATGAGAATAGCATTCACATATAAATGAAGGCATGCTGAGAAAGATAATTACCTCATTCATCAGACCAACCCTCAAATTTGCATCAGTGGTCTGGAATCCTCATCTCAAAAAACACATAGATAAGATTGAAAAAGAACAATGAGCTGCTGCAAGATAGGTACCAAGCTTAAAGGATCTAAGCTTTGAAATAAGACTAGAAAAACTGAATCTACCAATACTACAAGCGAGAAGGAAGAGGAAACATGATGATGCTGTATAAATACATCCCAGGGAAAGAAAGCATAGACATCAATGAGATATAACCTAAGGGGAAGCATCAGTAGGAGGACACTGAAAAATAAAAAAATGCATAAAAAGAGAGGTGAGAAAGACGTAAGGAAATTCAGTTTCCCAAATTGGGCAAATGATCAGTGGAATGCGCTACCGAATGAAATAATGAGTGCCAAAACTATTCATAAACTTAAGGATATCTATGATAAAAATGGTTTCATACACGGGACAGTACGAGCCTGACTCACTCCTGTAAAGATACAATTAGGTAAGAACAATTAGGTAACAACAGATATATGCACACACACACACACACACACACACACACACACACACACACACACACACACACACACACACACACACATACAGATGCGGAAGGGTGGGAAAGGAGAGAGGGAGGATTTGGGGACCGTGAAGGGGACGGATGGGATGTGGAAGTGTCTAGTATTGTTCTAGTAGCAGCTTGCACAGTACAGTACATTGACTTGTATCTCCGACATAAACCCTTAATTCAGCTATATTATGGATCCCTGAAGGGTGGTGGAGTGACAATTGTTGACTGGTTAGTAAGATTGTTGAATGTGTGCTTTGTGAAAGGTATGGTGCCAATAGACTGGGCAAGTGCCTGTGTGGTCCTGTTGTATAAAGGCATGAGTGATTAGTATGAATGTACTAGTTTTAAGGGTATAAGTCTGTTGAGTGTTGTAGGTAAGGTGTATGGTACAGTGTTAATTATGAGAGTTAGAGAGGGTACAGAGGGAGTGACTGGTGATGAGCAGTGTGGCTTTAGGAGAGGGAGGGGATGCGTGGATCAGGTGTTCACTGTGAGACAAGTGTGTGAAAAGTATTTAGCGAAAGGCAAGGATGTGTTTTGGGCATCCATGGATTTAGAGAAAGCGTATGATAGAATTGATACGGAGGCTTTGTGGACTGTTTTAAGATTGTATGGACATGATGGTAGGTTATTAAAAGGGGTGAAAAGTTTTTATGTAAATAGTAGAGCGTGTGTAAGAGTGGGAAATGCTGTGAGTGATTGGTTTCCTGTAAGAGTGGGGCTGCGACAGGGATGTGTGATGTCGCCTCGGTTGTTTAATATTTATAATGATGGTGTTGTAAGGGAGGTGAATGCAAGAGTTTTAGGTGGAGGTCTGAGTCTGGTGAATGTTGATGGTGGAGAGTGGAATCGGAAGCAGCCACTGTTTGCAGATGATACTGCATTGAATGCTGATTCAGAGGAGAGATTGAGACAGTTGGCAGAGGAGTTTGGAAAGATGTGTGAAAGGAGGAAATTGAAAGTAAATGAGAATATTAGTAAAGTGATGAAGTGTACGAGGTTGGTAGATGGTAGGGGGATGAGTATAGCTCTGAATTATGAGTTGCTTGAGGAGGTACCTGTAGAGTGTTTTAAATATTTAGGGGCAAATGTTGCTGTGGATGGAAGAATGGATGCAGAAGTGAAGTTTAGAATGAATGAAGTAAGTAAGGTGCTGGGAGGAATGAAAAATGTGTTTAGATTCGTTTGCTTAGAATGGATGTAAAGAGAAGGCTGCATGAGGGTGTTGTGGTACCGACTGCATTATATGGGGCTGAAACATGGAATATGGGTGTAGCAGAGAGGAAAAGCTTGAATGTAATGGAGATGAGGTGTCTGAGGAGTATGTGTTGAGTGACGCGTATGGATCGAGTGCGAAATGATGAAGTGCGAAGGAGAACTGGAGTTGTTCGGGAGATGGCTGGTAGAGTTGAGCAGAGGGTGTTGCGATGGTCTGGGCATATGGAGAGAATGGATAATGAGCGATTGGTGAAAAAGATAACTAAATCTGATGTGAGAGGTGTAAGGCTGAGAGGGAGACCACGAATAGGATGGATGGACAGTGTGAAGAGAGCGCTGGATGTGAGAGGGATGTCTGTTGAGCAAGGAAGAATAGCTGTGCATGACAGAAATGAATGGAGAGAAATTGTGGATGAATAAATGATGACGCAGCCCTGAGGGGATATTCTCCCGCATTTGGTCTGATCAGCTAGTCAGGTCAGGTGCGGGTAAAGGGATGGGTCTATTATGACGTGGCAGGGGTAAATCAGCTCTGCTGTCGGGCCCTGCTGCGGATGTCACTGATTGCACTACACAGTTGACCCTTGTGTGGTGTGGTGCGGTGAGGATCTGTCCCTTTTCCCCTTTGGGGCTAAGATCCGAATGAATGTGTTTGAATGGATGAGTAAATGGGGAGTGTGTCGTCCTGTCTCGGCTACCTCCCTTTCCTTGAGGGAAGCAGCCTAGGTACATAGATAGATAGATTTCCATTAGCATTCCAATTGGCAATAGTTTTAATTAGCGAACACTTTGGTAAAATATTAAATATCTTAACTATGCTAGTTTCAATATTATATGCTGCTCATACTGTCAGTGATTATACAGTCAATCATCAAACAGTAATTCGTAAGACGTGGGATCAATCTTCCTCGGGGATAAACAACCACTGAGGATGATTAGTGAGTGAAGTTGTTGTGAACTACTCTCTCCCTGTGTATGTGTGTGTGTGTGTGTGTGTGTGTGTGTGTGTGTGTGTGTGTGTGTGTGTGTGTGTGTGTGTGTGTGTGTGTGTGTGTGTGTGTGTGTGTGTGTGTTTATGCGTGTTTTGTTTCTCTTAGGGCGAATCCACACGTGCTCTCGAACATATATTGGCAACACGGCAGGCAACATGTTCGGGAACATGTTTGCAGCAGTATTTGGATGGATGTATGCGAACATGTTTCAGTGCAGCTTCGAACACTTGCAGAAGAGGCGATGAGATAAGTGTATCCATACCAGGCAGCTCAGACTTCATCATGATGTAGCCAACATGATCTGGACGCTGCTGTTCCCAACATGGATGCAGCGTGTTCGTTACTGTGTTCCTTACATGTTGCCAGCACTTGCCCGAGCACACGGGTGGACGCGCCCTTTCTGTGTCAGTCTCTCTCTCTCTTTCTCTCTCTCTCTTTCTCTCTCTCTCTCTCTCTCTCTCCACTTTCCTCTTAGTTTAAGTCCTTCTATCTCGCAGTCTACCTTCACAGTACCTGACACGATTAAATTAATTTCTTACTTCCTTAACTCTTAGACAATGAGGACTTTCTTGTGGCCTCTTTGATCGTCTGGATCAAATTCAAACCGTTGTTTATGGGTTGCCAGACTTTATCAAACCTTTAGCCTTTGGACATCACTAGTGCTTCCGTCACACAAGAAAAATCGTCTAGAATTAGTCAGAAAAAATACAAAAGATGTCAGCCGTTTTCTAAGGGCTAACGCTGGATTACGTCATTCGTTCTTATTCTTGTCTCATACATGGCGATAATAATAAAAACAACAACAACAACAACAACAACAATAATAATAATAATAATCCATCCATCCATCCATCATTCAATCCTACGTTGCCCCATGAGGAGCGTAGGAGCCCGGGGCTAGGCAAGTTGGTCCTGACATTTAAGATTAGAGTGACCAGCCTCATTCATCCCTGAGTGGCAATACGTGAGCAATAAACCCCAACCAGCCCTTGGATGTAAACCTTCACTGGATCAATCCAATTGGAGCGTCGTAATTACCCACTAAACCACCAGGCGACAAAATTTGATTACAATGGGGCACCAATTTTCGCGCCTAATTGGGTCCAAAAATAATGCGCGAAAGTGGAATTAGCGAAAGTTGGGGCATTGTCTTTATGGCAAAAAGGCTAATTGGTTCCCGGTTATCCTAAAGTAACATCAGATTTTCATTTTCACTTGCAATACAGTACATCAAATCACTATTGTACATTGCATTGTGAGATACAAACAATAAAAACTGTACAGTACACATTATATGAGGAGAAACATACCACAGAGACCAGGTTGAGGTGTTTAATGGATGTTGGGGGTAAGTATCTTTTAGCCTTGGCCTTTCCTCCCGACTTTGAATGTCCCGGCCACTTTTTATCACCACCACTGCCTCCCGGCCCTCCCCCCACACCACCAGGCTCTCCCCCCACACCACCAGGCCCTTTCCCCACACTACCAGGTATAGTAGAGGCCATTGAACCGTGAGAATCCAACACAATGGAGCTAGCACGCTCGTACACAATGGCGGGAATGGGTGGACAGAGTCTTGACATGACGTCATTCAAGATGGCGGTGGGTTGCGGGCGGGCGGTGCAGGAAATTCAAAGTTCAAAATATTGTCCCAAACCCAAAATTTGTGCGCGAAAATCGATTTTTTTCAAGCGAAAGTGGAAGTTAGGGAATATTTGGTGCATGCCGCGAAAGTGGATTCCGCGAATCCTGCTGTAGCGAAAGTTGGTGCACTACTGTATACTGTATGGTTACCCTACCTCCCAGCATAGTCAATCGTTTCCTGGTGTACAGGAAACCATTTGGCTTGTCACTCATTGTAGGGTCACTCACAGGCGGAAGGAATGAAGGAAAGAAAGACAGAAGAGGGAGTGTAAAGTCACCCGTAGGCAAAGGGATGAGGAAAGAATGAAGGAAAGAAAGAAAGAAGAGGATGGAAGGAAAGAAGGATGGAGGAGAGGAAAGGGCAGACACGCGAGAGTAGCACTACACTGAGTAAGTGGACGGTAAGCGCCCCCACCTATCAAAATAATAATAATAATAATAATAATAATAATAATAATAATAATTGAAATACAGCATAGTGCCCCCGGAAACTCCCCGACACTCCCACAAGGACCCCACAGAGGAGCAGCAGCGGGTTTCTGAAGGTGTCTTCCCTTTAGGGACGGCTTGTAGCCGCCCCCCCCTTGTAAAGGAATCGGCACACCACCGACCTGAGGGTAATCAGGAGACCACTTATAGTCGCTCCCGCCTTCGTCAGAAGGTGTTCTTCCGGGGACGGCCGGTAGCCACCCCACACTCCCTCCTGACAGAGCCGGCCTGTACCCGCTCCCACCTTCGTCAGACGGCCTGTAGCCGCTCCTCACCCCTCCTCCAGGAGTCGGCCTGTAGCTGCTCCCACCATCGTCAGACGGCCTGTAGCCGCTCCGAAGGCGTTGCCCCCGAGTTGGTCTGTAGCTGCTCCACACCCCTCCGGCAGGAGTCAGCCTGTAGCCGCTCCTACCTTTGTCAGATGGCCAGTAGCCGCTCCGAAGGCGTTGCCCTCGAGTCGGCCTGTAGCCGCTCCTCACACCAGCAGAAGGAGACTGCCTGTAGTCGCTCCCGCCTTCATCAGACAGCTGGTAGCCACTCTGAAGGTGTTGCCCTTGAGTCGGCCTGTAGCCGCTCCCCATCCCTCCTGCAGGAGTCGGCCTGTAGCCGTTCCCGCCTTCGTCAGACGGCCGGTAGCTGCTCCGAAGGTGTCCAGAGGTGCGCTGGTGTTAATTCCTCCTCTCAGGCCACGGCCAGTAGCCGGGCCTTGGCGCCTTATGGTCGCGCCCCTGGGAAGCCACGGCCAGTAGCTGGGCCCCACGACCAGAAGCAGTCGGGAGCAGCCTCGCCGCTCTAGCGTGAGACGAGTATCCCGACCCCCGATGCAGAGGACATAGGAGAATACTGGACAGTCCCTATCGCCTCCCCGGGCCTCTGCTCCCTACGCCTGGCCCTGAAGAAGACCCACCTGACGGACCCTGATTCAGGTTGGTGCCACAACCCCTCCTTGATGGCGCCGCTTGGCTCTGTGGGCCGCAGCCCTCGGGAGCTCCAGGCCCTCCCCAGAACGCCCGAGCGGGACCTCTCTACGCCACGACGGCGGAGGACCTCCACCTCTGCCCGAGACCTGAGTCAGATTTTCCTGGAATTATTCGGCCCCAGTCGTGAGGGCCACACACCTGTTCCCAGCCCGGAAAGTATGGGCCCCTTCGCCACCTGCAGCCCCGGACGAGAGAAGGCGTACCTGCGTGTTGTCCCGTGCCCTCTTGGCACGACCTCCACTGGCGGTGCCCCAGTCCCAGCAGAATTGTCGCCGGCGTGTCTCCCCGCCGCCCCCACTGTATAGTGACTCATGACGTTATGATTGTGCCCTGAAGTATAGTGTAACAGTGACGGGGTGATATAGTGCACCCCGAGTACCAGGTCGAGTGTTACGTGAAGTTGGACTAATAGTCTAATATACTACGGGGCGGAATAGTAAATAACAAGTGCAGAATTCAAGTGTTGGTGAACCAGACTCATAGTGAGACGCCCTTCATATTATATCAGTGAAACATTCAAGCCGTGGAATTCATATTAATAAAATATCCAAATATCCCTTGCTATCAGAAAATAGTAAAGCGACTGTGCTATCAATAACCTCCACTTTATATTACTATAAATATAACGCGACCCCCTGTGCCTTACACCCTCCCTTAGTGAACCTCTTCCCTAATTTCCCCACGTGCGCAGAAACCTTGATTCGTGTTATGATAAATTACCAAAAACCCCTTGCTATCAGAAAATAATAAATTGAACTCACTAACCATAATTTCCACTTTATAATAGTATAATTACAATTAGACCCCCAGTGCTTCACCACCTCCCCCGTGAGACCCACCTCCAACTTCCCCACGTGCACGGAGACCCTGGACAATATTAATCCTGTACACTACACCTTGAGTGCTCTTAACAGTGCATATTGAACTAGTATCCTGCGAGATACTGATTATCTAGTTGTAAGGATTATAATTGACCAAATACTGTGCTGTACACTCTGCTGTTTGTCTTGTATCTGACTAAGTAATACACGTGTAAAGGTTATTGCCTGGAGTTTTTGTGTCCTTCCTCTCTCTTATTTGTACTAAGCCCCGGTCTCGAAAGAGGATCCCGCTACACGTTAGGTGTTCTAGGACCGAGGAGTCGGCCCTTAAGCACCTAGCATTACAATAATAATAATAATAATAATAATAATAATAAAACACCCGATATGTGTTATCTACCATCGTCAAAGGCTCTCTTCCTCCCTTGTCTTGCATCCCTCTTCCCCCCCCCCTCCCGTCTCGTTGCCTCCCTCCCCCCCTCTCCTTCTCCCTTACTGTGGTGGACGAGCACTGTGCCCTCTATGGGCTATGTTTGGATACATATGCCTGGCAGGGACTGTCGGCGAGCTTTTGCTCGTGGGTGTACTGTACTTCCTGGCATGCTGGTACAGTCCCTCATTCACCCACGTTATGTAGTAAATGTTACCCTTCATTTAGGGATTTTATATAAATTTTAACAGTTTAAGTATGCTTATGATTCTTTTGTTAGTTTATGAGAAGTTTATGTGTTCTCTCTCTCTCTCTCAAAATTAATTCTTCTGTTTGCCTTAATTTGCTTGTTTTAGTTTTAGTTTTTTTTTGTTATCAAGTTATTGTAGTAGTACTAATTATTATCTGTTTTCGTTCTGTTTATATGTGTTATATATGATATTCGTTATTTGTTTATTTTTTGTGTGAATGAAAACCTCCGTACGAGGTCTCTTGAACAAGCAGCTTGATTTCAGTTATTTATTTATTTTTATTTATTTATTAATATTTTTTGTATTGTCAATAAACTTGAGAAAAATGTAAGTTATTTTTTGCTTAAACCAATTAACAGAAAAAAATATATTATGGTCTTACGAACTTAAAATTTATACAGTAGAAAGAAAGATATTAATAATCTATTCTATTCTATTTCTATAGCCCGACGCCCTAATCCCGCAAGGGGTGGCCGCAGACAAAACGCCTCCAAGTCGTCCTGTCACCCACCATTTGACTACCCTCCCCCCAACTTACCCCCCCCCCTCCCTGGTCCGTCCAGGTCCGAGGCGCTTTGTTCGCTTTTTTAGTTAGTTCTTTTTTCGGGGTGGGGCACTAACCCACCACCAACCCATTTAGTCGCCTGGTACGACAAGCAGGGATACTGGGGGAGTATTCTTGAAACCCCCCTACCCCCAGGGGACTACGAGGATTCGAACCAGCTCTTGCAACTGCGTGAGTACAGCAGCTTACCAAGTGAGCTATTTAGGAACCCATATTAATAATGATATATAATAATTTTTATGTAAAGGTTCCCCGAGACATGAAAATTATTTCAAGGATTCCATAAGGGTAAAATGATTGAGAAACGCTGATCAAGACCATCTGACACTGAAATGAGGAACTGGCACAGCCACTGAGGAAAGACTTCAGAATTCGATTGAAGACATGGATATTGCAGGTAAGATAACTGCAGTGGGAACCGATAGCACAGCCACAAACACGGGACGGAAAAATGGAACCATTCACCAGCTAGAGTGCCACCTGGGTCGTCCTTGGCGGTGGTTCATCTGCAGTCTGCATTTAAATGAACTTCCACTTCACCATTTCCGCAAGAAACTTATTGATCCAACCGAAAGTGCAATACAGTGGAAAAGTCCAATTGGCAAAGCTGTGGCTAAGTATGAAAGTTTGCCACTTTCCTCTACAGGTATTCAGTGAATTGCTAAAGGCCTCCATCTTCCAGATGTTGACCTTAATGAACTGAGCTGTGATCAAGCCCACCTCCATAAAATTTTCAAGGCTTTAAGGACTGGTGTCATGCATGAGGACCTCCTACGGGAGAAGCCTGGACCAATGTCACATGAAAAACGGCTTACGACTGCCAGGAGACTTTGCCGGCTATATATAGCAGTGGAACAGAGTATCACTGAGAGAGTTTGTCATGTGCCACTATGGACCCATGTGGTTCAGCATCAAGTGTCACTCAAAGTACACAGATGGCCCAAAACATCTACTGGAGCAAATCAAGCTATTGCAATTACTGTCACCTGCCAGGGAGACTGTTGCTTGGTAGGTAATCCAAAGAAATGCCTTATGGGCTCACCGTGAAAATGTTTTGTTGGCAATGCTGGCAGATATAGATCAGGCAAATTGGAAACCGGCCATTGACAGAATCAAAACCATTCGACAAGCCCACAACCATACACAACAAAGTATCCAAGAATTTAGGCTACCAAAGATCAATCGAAGTTTTTTTTTTTTTTTTTTTTTTTTTTTTTTATGTGTCCGACTCTGGGCATAGGCTTCACAGCCTGCTATCAAGGCCCAGCAGTCCTCCAACATACCATATACCTCTACATGTCACCACTTCGGCACTAACACCCACCGTCCATATTGAATACATGCTAGGGCTGTCTCATACAGGACTGGTGTACTGGTATTAGCGGGGGTGCAAGTGATTTAAAGGATTTACTTCCACAGTCGAGGAATGTATAATGGAACCATCAGCGACATATGCATGATGAAGAGTT
Organism: Coenobita brevimanus; assembly: GCF_032717465.1. Taxonomy (NCBI): domain Eukaryota; kingdom Metazoa; phylum Arthropoda; class Malacostraca; order Decapoda; family Coenobitidae; genus Coenobita; species Coenobita brevimanus. Next base: position 12,448,110 of record NC_137007.1, read on the forward strand.
CAATAAGATCAGTGAATAGCCCTTTACTATCCAGATACCATGTCACTCACAAGGTGTGGAAAGCTGTGTCAGGATGGTAATAGAAGCATCTGGAGCAGTTTATGGAAAGGCTGCAAGAGACGCCTACATTAGAGCGGTACCATACTCAAGTTCCTTGATTTTATCCCATATTTCAAAACTAAATAAAACTTTAATGTGTAATTTACTCAATAAATGTCATCACCTACACTATTTTCTTATCCTACGAATAACATTTTATATTATAGGACAATATAAACAAAAAATGATGTCTCAAGACCTTAGGAAACTGGTGTCTAAAGGTTATGGCGAAATAGCAAAATTAACAATTTTCACATGCAAAGATGGCGGTATTGCACTTGTTCCAGTGAATTTTGTTTTTCATTTAATTTAGGGATGTCCGTTGTACAAAGCCTGAAATGTGCCTGTCAGGACTTTTAAATATCATAAATAATGGCTGGTAGCATAGATGTAATCTAGAAGGTTAAATCAAAGTCATGGCTAGGGCCTGCAGGAACATCGTTTGCAAATTCCTACTGAGAAATGCTGTATTCAGCATCTCGTGACGCTTGGCCAAAAAACCACGATACATACACACATACACACACACAGGCTTCTAGAACATTTTGACGACAGTGTAGCCCACGTGATGGAAGTTCTTATATACGGAAAAAAAGAGGAGGAGAAGTGAAAAGGAGGCTAGCTACAGGGGCGACAGGTGGTAGGGAGAGGGAGAGAGAAGAGGGGTCTAGCGAGACAGTCTGGGATGTACCAGCAGGACTCTACCCTATACTTCACTCGTGTGTGAAAGACTTTAATCTTTTCAAGACAATAAAATTATAAATAGTCCCATACTAATCTTTACCTCTCCTGTCATTGCATGACAAAGGAAACTAAGGTTATCTACTTACAAGCCTTGCTTACGTATAACTACCGCTCGTCCACGAGTACAATATATGCATAACTGATCCACAAAACACACTACAAGAAGCTATGAAGATACTACAAGATATGGTGGCAGCAAAAGTACGAACCTCGTCTACGATTCTACAGTGAATTTCTACAAAAGCAGGCGAGACGGTAACCAAGATCAGCTTCAGTTCTACAGTCGATTCTACATTAGCAAGAAACTACAATTCTATGATCAAGTAACCGCAATCGAGTATACAGTAAGAAGAACGAGTTATGAGTGAGGAAAAACAACTTCTACGATTAACTACAAGTAACAAGTCTACGAGACATCTCTGTAATCTTCTGCACGCACATACGAGTAGCGGCAGTCTTCATCCCACAACGAGTAAATCGCAATAAGAAAGGACCGATAATAAATTGAGAAAAAAAAATGAAGAGCAATAACACAGCAACATACCCCCACCGCTCTCTCCAAGCGCCTCCTACCTCCACCAACATCACTACTCTGACGCAGGAGTGAAGAGGTCAAGGTGACGGCAGCAAATACCAAAACCCACATTTACAGTTCATTTTACTCATCCTTCTTCACTCAAGTTACTCATTGCGACTCATTTACTCACCACAGCTACCAGAGTGTGAGAAGTCGATGTTGCAAACATTTTGCTGAGAAGCTGAGGACACCCCACAACACGTCAATCAACCCATGTATGACAGCACTATCACCACCTGCACCATCACTAATACCATTCCCACCACGATAAAAATTAGTGAGTTACATAGTTACTTCATTTATACAATACACAGTGATAGACACAGTGGTAGACAAAAACTTCTGTACAAACATATAAAACGTGCTGTATAGTTACAACTTACGTACACATACCTACTTTAGTTATCTGCATAATCCAGTCACTAAATACCTGCAACAACAATAAGTATTCTATACTGTAAATATTCATTCATTTGTTATAGCATTCATTTACTACCAACGAGTGTTACCATTTATACCTACATTAAATACGTGTTTCATACATACAACTAGACATTATTACATCTACAGAGTAATACAGAAAATATACCATCACAGTTACTCAGTGAGCGATTAAAAGAACTGTAATAAACATTGATTAATTAAAGCTACCTAGTGGAAACAGACAAATTAAATAACAAGGAAAACCAGGAAGAAAAAAAATGACCATCACAAATGAAGTTAGCAAGAATGAACAATATCTTCTACACAATCGTGAAGACAAAGATTTTCACACAGTGCTGACACATATATTGCCCACGATAGGTACAAATCAAATGAACAAGTTTTTTTTTTTTTTTTTTATGCTAGGAAGAAGGAACGAAAGGCCATGAGCCCGCAATAACTGTTCCTTCCAAGAGAAAAACAAGATGCAAGAGAGAGCCAAATTCAAGATCCGATCCTTTAGAGATGCCTGGACACACTGCGTTTGAAAGACTGGAGATCGTAGGAAGCAGGAAATACAGACAGACGGAGACAGTTCCAGAGTTGACCTGTTGAATAAATGAAGGACTGGGAGTAACGGATAACTCTTGCATTAGAAAGTTGGACAGAAAAGGGATGAGAGTTTGCTGCCAGACGGGTGCTACACTCCCGTCGTAGAGGTGGAGGAATGCAAGCAGATAGTTCAGAGAAGCAGTGACCAATGAAGTAGCAAGAGATAAAGATGCAACAGTGCGGTGAAGAAACAGAGGTTGAAAGGAGCCAGTAATAGGAGGAGAGTTAATGAGATGAAAAGCCTTTGAATCCACCCTATTGAGAAGACCTGTATGTGAGGTACCTCTCCACACATGCGAGTTGTACTCCACAAAGGGGCGGATAAAACCCGTGTATAGGGTCAACAATTGTGCAGGGGTAACGAAGGTACGGAGACGGCTTAGCACACCTAATCTCTTAGAAGTAGATTTTACAAGAGATGTAATATGATCTTTCCAAGATAAGTCCAGAATGAATGAAACCCCAAGCATGTTCAAAGATGATGTAGAATTAAGCTGAATATTGTTAAACATTAGTAGGTACACCTGTGGAAGATTTTGTCGGGTTGATAGATGTAAGAACTGAGTCTTTGATGCATTAAAAACAACAAGATTATTTTTACCCCGCTCAGAGATACGAGCCAAGTCAGACATTAGGTATGCCATAGTCTCATCCCTCGTTTGTTGAAGTAACTGTTGAGATGGACGTTGAGGGAACAGAATGGAAAGGTGATGAGTGGAGTCAAACGAGTGGATAGGGTTAGATGTACAGCTTAGAAGGTCATTGATGAATAAAAGGAAGAGAGTTGGTGATAGAACAGAGCCCAGAGGAACACCACTGTTGACAGATCTAGGAGAAGAACGATGGCCGTCTACAACAGCGGCTATAGAACGACCAGAAAGCAAGCTATAGATGAAGGCACAGAAAGAAGGATAGAAACCGTAAGAGGGCAGGTTGGAAATTAAAGATTTATACCAGACTCGATCGAAAGCCTTTGAGATGTCAAGTGCAATGGCAAAGCTTTCACCAAAGTCCCAAAAGGAGGATGACCAGGTGTCTGAAGGGTAGGTGAGAAGACGCTAGTGGAAGCTAGTGAAGAGTCCCTGACGGAACCCATACTGATGATCAGAAAGAAGGTTGTGATAGGAAAGATGCTTTAAAATTTTTTGATTAAGAATTGACTCAAAAACTTTTGAGATACAGGATGTTAAAGCAATTTGACGATAGAGGGCTGGGAATGGTCACCCTTCTTTGCGATTGGCTGAAGGAGAGCAAACTTCCACCAGGAAGGAACGGTACAAGTTGACAGACAAAGGCAAAAGAGTTTACCTAGGCAGGGTGTAAGCACAGAAGCACAGTTCTTGAGGACAACAGGAGCGACCCCACCAGGCCCATATGCCTTGTTAGTATTAAGGCCAGTGATAGCAGAAAATACATCAGCTGAAGAAATTTTAATGTCAACCATGAGGAAGTCAGAGGTGGGAAGTCATGGAGGAACAGCACCGGAATCGTCTAAGGTGGAATTGGAGGAGAAAGTCTGAGCAAAGAGATCTGCTTTATCAGTAGAAGAAATAGCTACAGAGCTATCAGAATAGAAAAGAGGAGGGAAGGATGATAAGATAAAGTTGTTGGAAAGGTTTTTGGCAAGGTGCCGGAAGGAGCGGGAAGAGTTCAAGTTGGAGAGTTGAGAGCATTTAGTACGGATGAAATTATTATTAGCAGAGCAAAGAAAAGACTTAGTACGATTCCGGGCTGAAACATAAGCAAGGTGTGATTCAGGCGTGGGTTAGTTCTGGTACCTTTTATAGGCCCTCTCCTTGTTATGGATAGCATTAGAACAAACGTGATTAAACCAAGGCTTTCTTGCATTAGTCGAAGGACATGAGAAAGGAGTGTATACTTCCATGTCCAAGAGAATAACTTCCGTAATGCGCAATGCACACTCAGATGGCTCCCGTCCATGGAAGCAATAATCATTCCAGGGAAAATCAAAGAAGTACTGCCTGAGGGCCTCCCAATCTACAGTTCCAAAGTGCCACAGCCGACGTTTCTTTGGAGGGTCCACAGTCTGTACTGGAGCAATGGGACAGGTCAAGGTAATTAGGTAGTGATCGGAGGATCCCAACGGAGAGAAATGATTAACAGTGTAAGCAGAAGGATTAGTTGTAAGAAAGAGGTCATGTATGTTGGAGCTCTCTCCAAGGCGGTCAGTGATACGGGTAGGGTGCTGTACAAGGTGCTCTAGGTCATTAAGGATAGAAACGATGTAGGTTTGTTCACCAAGTGGATCAGTGAAAGGAGAGGAGAGGCAAAGGTGGTGTTGAACATTGAAATCTCCTAAATGGAGATTTCAGAGAAAGGAGAGATAGATAGAATGTGTTCCATCGTGGAAGTAAGATAGTAGAAGAATTTTTCATAATCAGTAAAATTAGGAGATAACAAAACAGCGCAGATATATTTAGTTATAGAATGACAGGACAGCCGAAGCCAGTGAGTAGAGAATTCAAAAGAATCAAGGTCAGGAACATGAGAGCAAGATAAATCTTTGCCATGTACACTACAGCAGTGGTGTACCTGAGGGGGCGGAGGGGAGGGGCTTTTTGAAACTGCCCCCTGTCTCCCAATTGAGGGGGGCCCCCAAAAGCCTTAAAAATTTACAAGTTTTCTTATTAATATTTAAAAATATATATATTTATCATCCGACAATCCCGGCTGAGATACTAGATAAGTTTTGAGAATGTGGGGAGCTAGGTCGTTTGCAGGGCCCCCCTCCAGGAGGGAGGCCTGCAAAGAACCTAGCCCCCGGACCCCCTAGTCTCTAGGTATGCCCCTGCACAACAACTACCTTTGGCTTTGAAATTAGTATAGGGAAAGTAAGAGGAAACAGAAAAGGGTTTGCTGTCAGTTGCCTCAGACAGCTGAGTCTTAGACAGGAAGAGAAGGTGAGGTTTATAGGAGGAGAGGTGATGTTCGACAGAGAGAAAGTTAGAGGAAAGGCCGCAAATGTTGTAGAAATGAAGAAGGAGTGAGTCAGACAGTGGTTCCAGGCATCTCTCAGAGTCGTCACCGGGAGAGGGGGGGATAGTAGGGGAATTTATGGTCCCCCCCCTTGGGAACTCCGGGGCCAGATTTAATTGTGCCATTTTACAATATGTTATACAATATTTTATAATCAATTTAAGTATAATGCACTTGCTCCATTATGTATACAGCTTGTTTAAAATGTATTATGTTTTAGATTATTATTAGATCAATATTATCATGAATATTATGTCTATGCAATATTATAATCAATATTATGTATTAATAGATTACAGTGTGTCACTGATAATGCTGTCGGAGGATCGTCAGCTGGCATGACCGAGCGATGTCAGGACTCCATATTATAAATACAAATCATAATAGATAGCATGATGGATAGATGGATAGATAGATAGATAGAACCACCAGCCAAGGTGTGGGAATAGGAAATGTGTCAGCGAGAATGAACCAAAGGAAATGTGTTGGCAATTTCAGTGGGAAAGGAAATGTGTCTGCATTTCTGTAAGAAATGCCACACGTACACTGTCAAGTGCAATGGCAAAGCTTTCACCAAAGTCCCAAAAGAAGGATGACCAGGTGTCTGAAGGGTAGGTGAGAAGACGCTAGTGGAAGCTAGTGAAGAGTCCCTGACGGAACCCATACTGATGATCAGAAAGAAGGTTGTGATAGGAAAGATGCTTTAAAATTTTTTGATTAAGAATTGACTCAAAAACTTTTGAGATACAGGATGTTAAAGCAATTTGACGGTAGAGGGCTGGGAATGGTTACCCTTCTTTGCGATTGGCTGAAGGAGAGCAAACTTCCACCAGGAAGGAACGGTATATACAATTTGACAGACAAAGGCGAAAGAGTTTACCTAGGCAGGGTGTAAGCACAGAAGCACAGTTCTTGAGGACAACAGGAGCGACCCCACCAGGCCCATATGCCTTGTTAGTATTAAGGCCAGTGATAGCAGAAAATACATCAGCTGAAGAAATTTTAATGTCAACCATGAGGAAGTCAGAGGTGGGAAGTCATGGAGGAACAGCACCGGAATCGTCTAAGGTGGAATTGGAGGAGAAAGTCTGAGCAAAGAGATCTGCTTTATCAGTAGAAGAAATAGCTACAGAGCTATCAGAATAGAAAAGAGGAGGGAAGGATGATAAGATAAAGTTGTTAGAAAGGTTTTTGGCAAGGTGCCGGAAGGAGCGGGAAGAGTTCAAGTTGGAGAGTTGAGAGCATTTAGTACGGATGAAATTATTATTAGCAGAGCAAAGAAAAGACTTAGTATGATTCCGGGCTGAAACATTAGCAAGGTGTGATTCAGGCGTGGGTTAGTGTTGGTACCTTTTATAGGCCCTCTCCTTGTTATGGACAGCATTAGAACAAACGTGATTAAACCAAGGCTTTCTTGCATTAGTCGAAGGACATGAGAAAGGAGTGTATACTTCCATGTCCAAGAGAATAACCTCCGTAACGCGCAATGCACACTCAGATGGCTCCCGTCCATGGAAGCAATAATCATTCCAGGGAAAATCAAAGAAGTACTGCCTGAGGGCCTCCCAATCCACAGTTCCAAAGTGCCACAGTCGACGTTTCTTTGGAGGGTCCACAGTCTGTACTGGAGCAATGGGACAGGTCAAGGTAATTAGGCAGTGATCGGAGGATCCCAACGGAGAGAAATGATTAACAGTGTAAGCAGAAGGATTAGTTGTAAGAAAGAGGTCATGTATGTTGGAGCTCTCTCCAAGGCGGTCAGTGATACGGGTAGGGTGCTGTACAAGGTGCTCTAGGTCATTAAGGATAGAAACGATGTAGGTTTGTTCACCAGGTGGATCAGTGAAAGGAGAGGAGAGGCAAAGGTGGTGTTGAACATTGAAATCTCCTAAATGGAAATTTCAGAGAAAGGAGAGATAGATAGAATGTGTTCCATCGTGGAAGTAAGATAGTAGAAGAATTTTTCATAATCAGTAAAATTAGGAGATAACAAAACAGCGGAGATATATTTAGTTAGAGAATGACAGGACAGCCGAAGCCAGTGAGTAGAGAATTCAAAAGAATCAAGTTCAGGAACATGAGAGCAAGATAAATCTTTGCCATGTACACTACAGCAGTGGCGTACCTGAGGGGGCGGGGGGCAGGGGCTGTTTGAAACTGCCCCCCTGTCCCCCAATTGAGGGGGGCCCCTAAAAGCCTTAAAAATTTACAAGCTTTCTTATTAATATTTAAAAATATATATATATTTATCATCCGACAATCCCGGCTGAGATACTAGATAAGTTTTGAGAATGTGGGGAGCTAGGTCGTTTGCAGGGCCCCCCTCCAGGAGGGAGGCCTGCAAAGAACCTAGCCCCCGGGCCCCCTAGTCTCTAGGTATGCCCCTGCACAACAACTACCTTTGGCTTTGAAATTAGTATAGGGAAAGTAAGAGGAAACAGAAAAGGGTTTGCTGTCAGTTGCCTCAGACAGCTGAGTCTTAGACAGGAAGAGAAGGTGAGGTTTATAGGAGGAGAGGTGATGTTCGACAGAGAGAAAGTTAGAGGAAAGGCCGCAAATGTTGTAGAAATGAAGAAGGAGTGAGTCAGACAGTGGTTCCAGGCATCTCTCAGAGTCGTCACCGGGAGAGGGGGGGATAGTAGGGGAATTTATGGTCCCCCCCCTTGGGAACTCCGGGGCCAGATTTAATTGTGCCATTTTACAATATGTTATACAATATTTTATAATCAATTTAAGTATAATGCACTTGCTCCATTATGTATACAGCTTGTTTAAAATGTATTATGTTTTAGATTATTATTAGATCAATATTATCATGAATATTATGTCTATGCAATATTATAATCAATATTATGTATTAATAGATTACAGTGTGTCACTGATAATGCCGTCGGAGGATCGTCAGCTGGCATGACCGAGCGATGTCAGGACTCCATATTATAAATACAAATCATAATAGATAGCATGATGGATAGATGGATAGATAGATAGATAGAACCACCAGCCAAGGTGTGGGAATAGGAAATGTGTCAGCGAGAATCAACCAAAGGAAATGTGTTGGCAATTTCAGTGGGAAAGGAAATGTGTCTGCATTTCTGTAAGAAATGCCACACGTACACTGTCAAGTGCAATGGCAAAGCTTTGACCAAAGTCCCAAAAGGAGGTTGACCAGGTGTCTGAAGGGTAGGTGAGAAGACGCTAGTGGAAGCTAGTGAAGAGTCCCTGACGGAACCCATACTGATGATCAGAAAGAAGGTTGTGATAGGAAAGATGCTTTAAAATTTTTTGATTAAGAATTGACTCAAAAACTTTTGAGATACAGGATGTTAAAGCAATTTGACGATAGAGGGCTGGGAATGGTCACCCTTCTTTGCGATTGGCTGAAGGAGAGCAAACTTCCACCAGGAAGGAACGGTATATACAATTTGACAGACAAAGGCGAAAGAGTTTACCTAGGCAGGGTGTAAGCACAGAAGCACAGTTCTTGAGGACAACAGGAGCGACCCCACCAGGCCCATATGCCTTGTTAGTATTAAGGCCAGTGATAGCAGAAAATACATCAGCTGAAGAAATTTTAATGTCAACCATGAGGAAGTCAGAGGTGGGAAGTCATGGAGGAACAGCACCGGAATCGTCTAAGGTGGAATTGGAGGAGAAAGTCTGAGCAAAGAGATCTGCTTTATCAGTAGAAGAAATAGCTACAGAGCTATCAGAATAGAAAAGAGGAGGGAAGGATGATAAGATAAAGTTGTTAGAAAGGTTTTTGGCAAGGTGCCGGAAGGAGCGGGAAGAGTTCAAGTTGGAGAGTTGAGAGCAATTAGTACGGATGAAATTATTATTAGCAGAGCAAAGAAAAGACTTAGTACGATTCCGGGCTGAAACATTAGCAAGGTGTGATTCAGGCGTGGGTTAGTTCTGGTACCTTTTATAGGCCCTCTCCTTGTTATGGACAGCATTAGAACAAACGTGATTAAACCAAGGCTTTCTTGCATTAGTCGAAGGACATGAGAAAGGAGTGTATACTTCCATGTCCAAGAGAATAACCTCCGTAATGGGCCATGCACACTCAGATGGCTCCCGTCCATGGAAGCAATAATCATTCCAGGGAAAATCAAAGAAGTACTGCCTGAGGGCCTCCCAATCCACAGTTCCAAAGTGCCACAGTCGACGTTTCTTTGGAGGGTCCACAGTCTGTACTGGCGCAATGGGACAGGTCAAGGTAATTAGGTAGTGATCGGAGGATCCCAACGGAGAGAAATGATTAACAGTGTAAGCAGAAGGATTAGTTGTAAGAAAGAGGTCATGTATGTTGGAGCTCTCTCCAAGGCGGTCAGTGATACGGGTAGGGTGCTGTACAAGGTGCTCTAGGTCATTAAGGATAGAAACGATGTAGGTTTGTTCACCAGGTGGATTAGTGAAAGGAGAGGAGAGGCAAAGGTGGTGTTGAACATTGAAATCTCCTAAATGGAGATTTCAGAGAAAGGAGAGATAGATAGAATGTGTTCCATCGTGGAAGTAAGATAGTAGAAGAATTTTTCATAATCAGTAAAATTAGGAGATAACAAAACAGCGCAGATATATTTAGTTAGAGAATGACAGGACAGCCGAAGCCAGTGAGTAGAGAATTCAAAAGAATCAAGTTCAGGAACATGAGAGCAAGATAAATCTTTGCCATGTACACTACAGCAGTGGCGTACCTGAGGGGGCGGGGGGCAGGGGCTGTTTGAAACTGCCCCCCTGTCCCCCAATTGAGGGGGGCCCCCAAAAGCCTTAAAAATTTACAAGCTTTCTTATTAATATTTAAAAATATATATATATTTATCATCCGACAATCCCGGCTGAGATACTAGATAAGTTTTGAGAATGTGGGGAGCTAGGTCGTTTGCAGGGCCCCCCTCCAGGAGGGAGGCCTGCAAAGAACCTAGCCCCCGGGCCCCCTAGTCTCTAGGTATGCCCCTGCACAACAACTACCTTTGGCTTTGAAATTAGTATAGGGAAAGTAAGAGGAAACAGAAAAGGGTTTGCTGTCAGTTGCCTCAGACAGCTGAGTCTTAGACAGGAAGAGAAGGTGAGGTTTATAGGAGGAGAGGTGATGTTCGACAGAGAGAAAGTTAGAGGAAAGGCCGCAAATGTTGTAGAAATGAAGAAGGAGTGAGTCAGACAGTGGTTCCAGGCATCTCTCAGAGTCGTCACCGGGAGAGGGGGGGATAGTAGGGGAATTTATGGTCCCCCCCCTTGGGAACTCCGGGGCCAGATTTAATTGTGCCATTTTACAATATGTTATACAATATTTTATAATCAATTTAAGTATAATGCACTTGCTCCATTATGTATACAGCTTGTTTAAAATGTATTATGTTTTAGATTATTATTAGATCAATATTATCATGAATATTATGTCTATGCAATATTATAATCAATATTATGTATTAATAGATTACAGTGTGTCACTGATAATGCTGTCGGAGGATCGGCAGCTGGCATGACCGAGCGATGTCAGGACTCCATATTATAAATACAAATCATAATAGATAGCATGATGGATAGATGGATAGATAGATAGACAGAACCACCAGCCAAGGTGTGGGAATAGGAAATATGTCAGCGAGAATCAACCAATGGAAATGTGTTGGCAATTTCAGTGGGAAAGGAAATGTGTCTGCATTTCTGTAAGAAATGCCACAAGTACACTATGTCACCGGAAACGCTACATACACACAGACACACGGGCTTCTCGAACATTCACGTGTCTTGCATACATGACACTAGCCCTCGTAGAGTAGGATGGAAGAGCTAGAGTGTCAGAAAGGGGGTAGCCATAGAACTGAAAGGTTGTACAGAGAGGGAGAGAGAGAAGGGGTCTAGCGAGACAAATCTAGGAGGTAATAGCGGGACTCTATACTTAACTCGTTTGTGAGAGACTTTAGTTAATCTTTTCAAGATAAATATAATTATACATAGTCCCATACTCATCTTTACCTCTTCTGTCATTGCATGACAATGGGAACTAATATTATCTACTTACAAACCTACTCATGTATAACTACCTCTCGTCCAAGAGTGTAACTTATGCATAACTGATCTACCAAACACACTACAAGAGTTACGAAGTTCTACAAGATAAGGTGGCAGCAGAAGTACGAACCTCGTCTTCAAATCTACTGTACAGTGAATTCCTACAAAATACAAGCTACAAGTTACAAGCTACGAGACATTCTGTGATTAACTACAAGTAACAAGTCTATGAGACATCTCTATAATATTCTACATGCACCAACAAGTAGCGGCAGTCTTCATCCCACAAAAAGTGAATCACAAGAAGAAAGGACCGAGAAATACATCGAGGAAGAAAAACAAAACAAACGAAAAGCAAGAACACAGCAACAACCACCAGACCCTCACCCCTCTCTTCAACTGCCCTCCACCTCCACCACCACCACAACGCTGATGCATGGGTGACGATGGCAGCAAATACCACGTGGCCCTGATCCAGAGTCCTCACACACCACTCACATACTCATCGTTACTCAACATTACACATCGCTACTCATTTACTCACCACAGCTACCAGAGTGGGAAGTCGACGTTGCTATGCTAAGTGTTTGCTGAGAACACCACCACAACCCGTCAATCAACCGTGTATGACAACACCATCACCAGCTGCACCATCACTTACACCATTCCCACCACGGTAAAGATTAGTGAGTTACATAGTTACTTCATTATACAATACACAGTGATAGACACAGTGGTAGACAAAAACTTCTGTACAAACATATAAAAAGTGCTGTCCAGTTACAACTTCCGTACACATACCTATTTCAGTTATCTGCATAATTCAATCACTAAATACTTACACCAACAATATATATTCTACACTGCATATATTCATTTATTTACTATAGAATTTATTAACTACCAACGAGTGTTACCATTTATACCTACATAAAATACGTGTTTCATACATACAACTATACATTATTACATCCACAAAGTAATAAAGCAAATATACTATCACAGTTAATCAGTAAGCGATTAAAAGAACTGTATTAAACATTTATTAATTAAAGCTACCTAGTGGAAACAGACAAGTTACAAGGAAAACCAGGAAAAGAAGAAAAATGGTCAACACAAATAACGTTAGCAAGAATGAATAACATTTTCCACACAATCGTGTAGACAAAGATTTCCACACGGTGCTGACACATATATTGCCCACGGTAGGTATAAATGAACAACAAGTGTGTGTATATAGTTCATGTTGTATATAGTGTATATATTTTTTATATAAAATAACAAAATATGGGGCTGTATAATATCATTTTCAATAATATCTGTGCAATATAAACTGTGCCTTAAAAAAGGGTAGCAAGGGAATTAACCAGCAATTATGCAACCTCGGACAACACCGAAAAAGCGTAGACAAACGAAGAAAAACTAAATATAGAAAATCAATACATACACACAAAAAAACAGTAAGTTGGTAACCACAGCTGCTGGCGTGCTTGGGGCCAACAGTTTGTAGTATGAGAGTTAGTATTAACCTTCCCAATACAACACGAAATGAACTGTATTATGAAGGTTGGGTTTGATCTTCACAGTATAATTCCCAAATGAATGAAGGTAATGAAAACATGTAGTAGTAGTAGTAGTAATCGTAGTAGTAGTAGTAATAGTAGTCGTCGTAGTAGTAGTTGTAGTTGCTATCTCAAGTTCATCTGAACGTGAACCCGGTAGACTGTGGCTGAAGTGGCCCTGAGCCCTCAGTCCACCATCCTCCTTTTGGGGGACAGGGAGTTGAGAGCCATTTGTATAACCGGACAACAGAACATTTCATTTATATCAGTGCCCCCACAAGAGGACTGTCCCTTCCAGAACCTGCTCTGAGTAATATAACTTATTTTTGTTTTATTATTTCGTCATATTGCACAGTTTTCATCCAAATCCCGACACGCACTTTTGAAATAATGAACTCTTATGAAACAAATCAGGACGCCCCTCTTCCATGTGAGCAGTAAACGGGGACTTTCCGTGCCAGATGACCCACATTATGCGAAACAGTATTGGCTTAGGAAGTGAGCCAGGGACATGCCCTCGCTCGCTTTGTCTGTTTCAGAGTAATCTTTTCCTGGTAACTCTTTCAGATTTCATATTTGCCGTTACTATGATAAATTCTTTCCGGGATTCCTATTTATATGAGACATTGCTACAATATGTGATGGTATCCCTTTATGGAGTGCTTGCTTGAGTAAAGCAATCTTCAAGCCGCGGTTCTGTGTGAGACAACCCTAATATGTATTCAATATGGACGGTGGATGTTAGCGACGAAGTGGTGACATGTGAAGGTTCATAGTACGTACGAGGACTGTTGGGCCTCAGGGAATGGGCTGCTAGGCTTATACCCAGAGTCATCCACTTAAAAAAATATGCAGCAACTTACACTAATTCCTATTTAAGTAGGTATTACACACAGCCAATGTTGGTATGTCTGCAAAACACTTCAGTCAAAATAAATAAATAAATAAATAAAATCCCTATATTCAATAGAAATGTTCAAAACAAATACTGCGTTGGTGTTTCAAGATAGGAGAGGTTGCAAAAACGAGCACCGTAGTGTACATCTCTGTTTCCTTACAAGTAAACCCGCTAATAGGTGATGTTAATTTAATATCCTACTTTATATTAGAGGTGTATCGGATGTCTCAAAATGCGGATGTGTGGATGCGGATGCGGATAAGGATATAAACTTTTTATAATTGCGGATGCTGATGCGGATATTCAAAAATATTTTTTGCGGCTGCGGCTGCCGATGTCTGATGACTATATTCTCGCGGATGCGGATGCGAAATATTTTTAAAATTCAGCCACATAAGTCAAACTTATGTGTTACCAGGATGCGGGACGTGGACCCAAGTCGTCATGCATCCCACCAACCACTCTCCCCAACCTCCACCCTTTGGAAAGTGGTAAAGTTACATAAAATTTAGATAAGTGCAAATTTAAACTGAAGTTAGTATATGTAATAGGTATAGTTTATCAGAATCACTTGAACCTCACATTGCACATTAGTTCAGTATTTCAATTTCAACAAAGGCAAATTACTCTTCAAAAACAAAAGTTTCTCTGCTTTATCTGCATGAAGGCTCTTGCGTTTTTCATCATAGATTAATCCAGCACCACTGAATAGTTGTTCACTGGTGACGCTGCTTGGGGGACAACAGAGATACGTGCGTACCGCTTTCACTAAATCAAGATAGTCTCTTCTGTTTTCACTCCACCATTTCAGAGTATCTTCATTGTTTCTTTAATTCTGTTTTGTTTGTGATACTTCATTTCTTCCATTGAATTTGTAACTGGTGGCTCATCATTTTCATCATCACTGTTTGATGCGAGCACTATATTCATTGCATCTTATTGTGTTCCACTTGTACTTGGTCTTGGTGTATGTCTGGTAGGCTTGTTACCTTTCAGTCATTTTTTTGCTGGCTCATCCTTTAGTTGATCACAGAGGCCCGCAATTGTTGATTGCACTTGCTCAGTGATGTAAGGAGAAGAGAAAAATTTACTCTTATATCAAGGATCAAGACAGGTTGCAACTCTGTAAATGTTCATACTTTCAAGGCCAGCAAAAAATTTTTTCAAGCTCAGCCATGTTTGTTTCATAAAGTTTATTACATTAGTTATTACCTCTTCCTCTTTATCAGTGCTATGATCTTCAGATTCTTCAGGCTCTGAGCATGAGCCTGTGCTTTGAGCATGCATTACTGGTACTTCACTTATGTTTGTCTGGAGGGCGGTTTTCAAGGAAACTGTAAACGGTATCACATCACTGATGGAGGAGGAAGAGCTACTCAGTTGTTTTGTGATTTCCTCATAGGGTTTTAAGGCCTGTACACATTTGGCTAGTAACATCCATTATGTGTTGCTGATTTTTTCAATCTTTGAATTGGTTGCAGCATACAAGCATAACGACTCCTTTAATTCTTGAAATAATTTTATGCACTGATATGTTTTGTAATATCCTCATATCCTCATTCTCAAAGTGCGAATGCGGACGCGGATGCGGATTTTAAATTTACCATTACTGCGGATGCGGATGCGGATGTGGATGTTACTTGCATTGCAAATGTGGATGCAGATCTATCTATCTATAGCCCGACTCCCTTATCCCGCAAAGGGTGGCCGCAGACAAAACGCCTCCAAGTTTTGCTCTGTCAACCACCATTTGACTACCCTCCCCCCATACTCACTCCGCCCTCCCTCGTATACCTCTCAACTCCATCCCTCCACCTCATCCTCGGTCTACCCCTCCCTCTCCCTCCCTCCACCTCACCTACATACACCCTCTTAGTCAGTCTTTTATTCTCCATTCTCTCCACATGTCCAAACCACCTCAGTGTATTTCTCCTAATCTTCTCAGCCACATCCACATCCACTCCACAACGTTCCTTCACTTCTTCATTCGTCAACCTGTCCTTCCATGTGACTCAACATGCTTCTGTTAGGTAACTCATTTCTACTACTCTCACTCTTGACTTGTTCCCCTCTTGCAAGGTCCACGCCTCGCTTCCATACCGTACGTCAGGGTAGGGATCACAATACTATCATGCAGTGACTTCTTAACTTCCATACACACCTCCCTATTTCTCATCACTGCTTTCAGTGAACCAACAACCTTCCTTCCCTGCTGTACCCTTTCACGCACTTCATCCCCCAAAGTTCCATCCTTATTCATCACACTACCTAAGTACTTGAATGCACTCACATTCTCCATATCCTCACCATCCAACCTCACTGTACATTCTGTGAATTCATTCCTCTCAAACACCGTAACTTTACTCTTGTTTACATTAAATTTCAGATTCCTCTTCCTACACAGTGTTCCAAATTCATTCACCAAAACTTGCAACTCCCTTTCATCTTCACTCAACAATACTGTATCATCAGCAAACAGCAACACCGGAATCTTCCAAATCTCACCCTCATTCATTAGAGCCACCCCCACATCCACTGCCCTGCTTTGGATCTCCTTTACAACCCCATCCATGTATATATTAAACAGCCAAGGAGACATCACACAACCCTGTTTCAGTCCCACATTGAGATCAAAGAACTCACTCAGCTCACCATCCACTCACACCGTAGCCCTATCTCCTTCGTACATACTCTTCACAGCACTCAACAATTTCCCCTCCACTCCATATATTCTTAATACCTTCCACATATCTTGCCTATCTATTCTGTCATAAGCCTTCTCTAAGTCCATGAAGGCAGCATACACTTTCTTTCCCTTCTCTAGATACTTCTCCACTACACATCTTAGAACAAATATCTGATCTACACACCCTTTTCCTATCCTAAATCCCCCTTGTTCTTCTCCAACTAGCTCCTCTGTCATATGCCTAACCCTGACAATGAGTATTCTACCATATATTTTTCCAGTCACTTTAAGAAGGTAAATACCCCTATGGTTACCACATACTTTTCTCTCCCCTTTTCCTTTGTATAAATGAACAGTTATACCTGATTTCCAGTCCTCTGGAACCCTTCCCTCTTCCCAGGCCAATCTACACAACTTCCATATCCACTCCACAACAGTCTCACCCCCATACTTCAGCATTTCACCACACACTCCATCAATTTCTTGGGCCTTTCCCATCTTGTTCTTCTTCATTGCTTCCACTACTTCCGCCCTACAGATCTCTTCCTGCCTCCTCTCATCTCTTCTTCTCCCAGCCATTCCCCAACCACTTATACTCACACTGCTTTCACTCTCTACATTCAACAAATCCTCAAAGTGCTCCTTCCATCTCATCACTTTCTCTCTCTTCTCCGCCAGCAATCTATTATTGCTATCTTTCACTCCCCTACTACTTCCCCCGTCACACTGCCTTACTTTCTTTACCTCCTTCCAAAACAATTTCTTACTCTCCCTCCATTTCACACTCAGATTCCTCCCAAACTCTTCATCCACATTCTTCTTACACTCCGTCACCAGTCTCTTCACCTCCCTTCTCCTGCTCACATATACCTCTCTCTTCTCTCTCTCATCTTCTCCCCTACCTCTACTCGCTAGCCATTCACTATATGCCTTCTTCTTTTGTTCCACAGCTCGTTTCACTTCATCATTCCACCATGCTGTCCCTTGCACACCCATGCATCTCCTCCTCACTCCACAAACCACTTCACACGCTGCGCCTATCTCTTCCGTGGATATCTTGCATACGTCTTCCACCCCTTCCATCTGCTCTAGCTCATACCTTCCCAATCTTTCTTCCATTATGCTCTTATACTCTGCCATTCTCTCACTATCTTGCAACTTCTCCATTCTTCTCACAGGAGCTGTTTCCTCCTGTTTTCCCCTTCATCTCTTCAACCATTTTCTTTGCAGCTTTACCTTGGCCATCACTAGGTGATGGTCCGAGACTTCATTCCCCCACCCTCTCCACACTCTTGCATCCAACACCTGTCTTCTCATTTGCTCATCCACACACACGTAGTCTATCATTGCCTTTCGTTCAACAAGTTCATCATCCATCCTCCTCATTACTCTCCATGTATACCTGTGGATCATCATATGCCGAAAGTAAGTGTTAGCTATTGCCAGCCCCTTACCAGCACAGATGTCCACCAAAGCACTACCATTCGGATGCGGATTTTTAAAAAAATGTGGATGATTTGCGGATGCGGATGCGGATGCGGATGCGGATGTCCGATACAACTCTACTTTATATCTTTATATGTTTGTGAAGTTCATATACTGATTTCCTTGTACTGAAGAAGACTTTAAAAATGTTTGAATATTTTACACTGCTGCTGTTTATACAAAGACAGTAGAACTCAAACTGACATTATTGTCGACTTATAAACAAAAAGTAAATTAACAATAACATTTTCTTAGGCTACCATGATTTTTTTTACTGTAATCAGTTAATCATATAGGGTTATACAAAGCCACGCTCATATTGCACTTGAGAAATGAAACCTGTTCCATAACATTGCATGCACAATTTACAGTAATAGAGGGAAGTACCGTACTAGACTGTTTACCTACTGTACAGTATGCATCACGCATGCACCACTCACATCATAAGATGGCAGCATACATCATAATATCATTATATTACAATCATGTTTTTCAAAAGATAGTACTTGACTTTGAAAACACTAATACTGAATTTTTAATATGCTAGTATTTTCGGCTCTAACACGAAAAATTCATACATTTGAAATGACTGAATGAAAATGCTTGATTGCTGTTTCCGTTCCAAGAATAGTGGTATCTGAAACCCCTAGTATAGGCCTACAGTCTTATTCACTCATATTTCCTCCTTTAGGTGCCGTGTGTACAGTTACCTCCACTTCTAACGAGTACAGCGGGTGGTGTGTTCGGTGAAATGTGGCACCACTGTGTTTGTTTACATCGTAGTAATAGTAAGTGAATGGGCGGACCCGGCAGAGCTTCCCCTCCGCTACAGTATTTAGTACCCACAGAAACAATGTTCTGGCAAGTCATACTTTGTCTGTAAATCCAAGTGTTTGCCACGTATGTACAGTGGAAGGTAGAGAGAAAAACAAATAGTAATGACATTGGATCCCATTGCTTCTCTGACAGGAGATGACTGTGAGGCGAGAGGGCAGAGGGATAGGTGGTAGGGGCGCATGTATCGAAACTTTGTCGTGTTTGGTTTTGAAGGATGAAGGGTGTGATTATACAGATGTTCTGAGGTGATCTGTAACTCCGTATGCAATAACATGTATTGGATGAATGTAGGAGTCTTAATGTTCGTCATACAATGTCGTGAACAACTGTAGTTGAGCATAAATTTTAGGTGTGATGTCCGGTGTCTCGAAACGTGGTTCACCTAAGTCTAGTGAGTGTGCGACTCAACTGCCGTAAAATTTTTGTGGCTGAACCAGGGTGGTCATAAATTATTTTTTGATTAAGCATGTGACACAACGGTCATACCATGGTGTGCATCATCCAGTCTGTTTTATTGTGAGGAAATACAATCATTATATTCTCAAACCATGGTATAAGTAGATGTTCTGTTGCATAGGATTATAGCCACTTTGAGTGTTGGATAGCTATTGGCTTGTTGTGCGAAAATGTGCATTCACCATACTGATGGATCACGCGGAGGTAAAGAGATACTGCTTTGCATAATGATAGGATATCTTGTATTATAATAATTGAAATAACGGTGTTACGGATGTTCAGTCCACAAATGATGTCGCTTTCTTCGAGGTGGTATTTCATTAGTCTGGATAGTTGTGACACAACATCTACAAATATTGATCATCGTATCTTATATTCTTTTTATAACATGCATACATTAATTTTCATACAAGTATTACACATTCAGGCCCTCCTTAGCCCCAGACGCATTATACTATTTAACCGTATGTCTACACTCACACGCTGCTCATCCAGAGAGAGTAAAATTTCTTTACCATGCATGTTTCTCCGTTGTCTGCCTTTATAACACAAGGCTTTGGTATGTGGCCACGGCTACACAAAATAAATCGGTGGCGTGGTGCTGCTGGGAGAGTGTAAAATTGCATATAGTCTACGGGTGTTTGTGCAGAGAGTCTGGTAATACCCTTCACCGATTCATTCACATTCCTGCCAAGTTAGGAGCCAAAGTCGCGGTTTTGGTGACTATACTGACTGAGCATTGAACACTCACCTACCAGCAGTCTGAATGAGGTCCTGTTTTCAAGCAATAGAAACATTAAGTAGTGCAGTGAACTGTGTAAATTTATGTGTAAAGTAAGGAGTGTTTTATGCACCGTGTCATCATACAGACTTATACAGTATGACACAGCCAAGGATAAGCTGGACCTACGGTAGGCTAGAGGTTGGGTGCTGCTGGAGCGTCTAAACAGCGTAAGCAACATTGGTGCACCTGCACCTGGATGGTAAAACCCAACCACCGCGCTTAGGAAAAATACCCCCGAGTTCTGCAGCTGCCCCACGTCATCCAATAGCTTTGCACAAGGTCATTGATGAGGCTGCAATCTCGTCGTAGTGATGCGATATGATAAGAAAGTCAATATCAGGTCTCGTTACTGATTATATGAGGAAGGGCCGTAATTTTGTGAAAGAGAGAGAGAGAGAGAGAGAGAGAGAGAGAGAGAGAGAGAGAGAGAGAGAGAGAGAGAGAGAGAAGCACACAGACAGACAGAATGATGCATTCATGGTGTCATTACAAGCTGCTACAATACGATATTATAACAGACCCAGGGAAGGATGGAGAGTCCTTGTCTCTGTTACAGTGAATACTGGCCCGATACTATCCTCGCAGTTTCAGTGACAGGAATGGACACAAGCATCTACCACAGATGATACCAGCCAGAATGTCTCAGTACTGGAACTTGATTCTCCCGAAATTGCCCCACTTAAAATACAGACAAGATACGTAAAATTCATCCTAGACAATTTACCTACCAACAAAGCTCCAGGCCCAGATGGAATTCCGCCAATTGTTTTGAAAAAGTGTTCCCCTGAACTTGCCTCTGTCCTAGCTAAATTATTCAGACTATGCATACGTACTTCTTTATTCCCAAATTCATGGAAAGAAGCCAATATCCACCCAGTTCCGAAGAAAGGAAGTTCGTCTGACCCCTCCAATTACAGACCAATAGCTGTCACATCTTCTCTTGGTAAGGTATTTGAAACTTTAATTAATAAGCATATTGTTAAACATCTTGAATCCAACAACTTAATTAGTGATAGACAATACGGTTTTCGCCAAGATAGATCCACCATTGACATATTCAATCTCTTAACTCATACCATCCATCAATCAATTGATCTTTTTGGAGAAACTCATGCAGTAGCTCTTGATATCTCTAAAGCTTTCGACAGAGTATGGCACCGTTCCCTGCTGTCCAAACTCCCTTGCTATGGACTAACGTCTTTTGTTCCTTTGATTTCTTCTTATCTTAGTGACAGGAAAATAGGAGTAAAAGTAGATGATGTATATTCGAATTCCCACTCAAGTAATGCCGGCGTGCCGCAGGGATCAGTTCTGGCGCCAACCCTATTTCTGGTTCATATTAATGATCTCTTATCTGTCACTCACAATCCCATTCACTCATATGCAGATGACTCAACACTACATAGTTCATTCACACTCAGACATCCATTTACAAAGTCTAATATCTCTACCTCTCAACTCAGTACAGCCATCTCCATAAATCAAGATCTATCTACAATCAGTGAATGGGGACAAAACAACCTTGTCTCTTTTAATGCTAGTAAAACTAAATATATACAGTTTGCTAATAGACAGATATTGCCAGATTCGTACTTTACCTTCAGTGCTACTAATATTCCCATCTCCAAAAGTTTTGAAATTCTTGGTGTCTCACTTAACAGTGCCCTCAGCTGGACCTCTCATGTCAGATCACTTGCTAAAACCGCCTCAAAGAAACTTGGATTATTGTACAGAGTCCGTAACTTCTTCGCCGATGAGCAGTTAGCTATAATTTATAAGAGTCATGTGCGCTCTCAGCTTGAATATTGCTCACCCTTGTGGAATGGTTGTGGAGAGGTTGCATTAAGACAACTAGACAAAATTCAGAATAAAGCTGTTAGAATCATTAACAACCCTGCCATTACATATAAACTACCTCCCCTGCAAGTAAGAAGGAATGTTGCCTCCCTTGCATTATTTTCAGATATTTTTTTGGCAAATGCTCAGACGAAGTTGCGTCCATGGTGCCACCTCTCCATGCCTTCCCTCATGCTACACGGGCATCTGGTAGCTTTCATGACTGGAATGTCACTCAACCATACTGCAGAACTTCTGCCTATCAGAATTCTTTTATTCCCCGAACTGCATATCTCTGGAACTCGCTTCCCCAGAGTTGTTTTCCTCCAAATTTCAACCCACAACTGTTCAAGTCTAACTGTTACAGATATTTTATGAACAGAGGACACCAGTAATCTGGTGAATGGATTTTTTTTTTTTACCCATTTGTTTTTCCTTCCTCCGTTCTGTTTAAATATATATATATATATATATATATATATATATATATATATATATATATATATATATATATATATATATATATATATATATATATATATATATATATATATATATATATATATATATATATATATATATATATATATATATATATATATATATATATATATATCCATCATCCAATCCTACGTTGCCCCATGAGGAGCGTAGGAGCCCGGGGCTAGGCAATTGGTCCTGACATTTAAGATGAGAGTGACCAACCTCACTCATCCCTGAGTGGCATTACGTGAGCAATAAACCCGAATCATCCCTTGGATATAAACCTTCACCGGCTCAATCCGACTGGAGCACAATAATTACCCACTAAACCACCAGGCGCCAAAATTTGGTTATGTGGTTACCACCCAGCGTAGTAAATGGTTTCCTGGTGTACAGGAAACCATTTGGCTTGCCACTCAGTGTAGAGTCACCCACAGGCAGAAGGAAGAGGAAAGAATGAAGGAATGAAAGACAGAAGAGGGAGTGTAAAGTCACCCGTAGGCAGAAAGACGAGGAAACAATGAAAGAAAGAAAGATAGAAGAAGATAGAAGGAAAGAAGGATGGAGGAGAGGACAGGGCAGACACCCGAGAGCAGCACTACATTGAGTGAGTGGATGGTGAGCGCCATATGTATATATATATATATATATATATATATATATATATATATATATATATATATATATATATATATATGGTATATGCATGTGTCCATTCCTGTCACTGAAACTGCGAGGATAGTATCGGGCCAGTATTCACTGTAAAAGAGACAAGGACTCTCCATCCTTCCCTGGGTCTGTTATAATATCGTATTGTAGCAGCTTGTAATGACACCATGAATGCATCATTCTGTCTGTCTGTGTGCTTCTCTCTCTCTCTCTTTCACAAAATTTCGGCCCTTCCCCGTATATTCCGTAACGAGACCTGATATTGACTGCCTTATCACATCTCATCACTACGACGAGATTGCAGCCTCATCAATGACCTTGTGCAAAGCTATTGGATGACGTGGGGCAGCTGCAGAACTCGGGGGTATTTTTCCTAAGCGCGGTGGTTGGGTTTTACCATCCAGGTGCAGGTGCACCAATGTTGCTTACGCTGTTTAGACGCTCCAGCAGCACCCAACCTCTAACCTACCGTAGGTCCAGCTTATCCTTGGCTGTGTCATACTGTATAAGTCTGTATGATGACACGGTGCATAAAACACTCCTTACTTTACACATAAATTTACACAGTTCACTGCACTACCTAATGTTTCTATTGCTTGAAAACAGGACCTCATTCAGACTGCTGGTAGGTGAGTGTTCAATGCTCAGTCAGTATAGTCACCAAAACCGCGACTTTGGCTCCTAACTTGGCAGGAATGTGAATGAATCGGTGAAGGGTATTACCAGACTCCCTGCACAAACACCCGTAGACTATATGCAATTTTACACTCTCCCAGCAGCACCACGCCACCGATTTATTTTGTGTAGCCGTGGCCACATACTAAAGCCTTGTGTTATAATGGCAGACAACGGACAGACATGCATAATGTTCTCCAGTCTTGCAGTTCGTTATATATCCGTTTATTACACGCAATCGTTGCAGACGTCATCTACTGTGTTAACATGAATCTGGAATGGCCAATTGCATTATTGAACCCCTGCACAAATCAGGCTAGACTATGCAATTTTCCTACCAAAACCACACCAACAAAATGCCTCTGTTACAGTGAATACTGGCCCGATACCATCCTTGCATTTTCATGACAGTCAATGGACACACATAGTATATCAATCGTAGGATAAAGGGAAGCAGGACCTAAAAATCTTGACGTGTAATGCGCCGGGCACTGCGGTGGTGATGATTGCAGCTGTGAAGTGAAAAGTCGTTATGGTATAGTTGCTTAGAGCCATGATACGAGATTCATAATAACAAGTTCGACAATAGGTTTTGATATTAAGGGTATCTGTGATGCCGTATCCCATGACGCAGAACACTGAAAACGATATTCCCAAGGCAGTTAGAAATAGATTAGAATATCTGGTGGGTAAGGAGTTATACCTGAGGAAAGATTGGTCAGTGGGACGGGGTATTAGGAGAGAAAGGAAATGTTGCAGGAATAGAGAGGGTGGGAGGGCTTGACCACCCTGCTTGGTAGTAAGGTGTGTGCGGAAGTGGACTGTTGTGGAGTAGGTGAGAGTGAGGAGGTGGGCAGGTGGGAGTAGGGTCATCACTAACATGTGCTGTTTGGTGTTGGTATGGGAAACATTGCTCCCTCTGGATGAACAGTGTGTGAGTGTAGACACACGATTAGCCTAAATAGTATAATGCGTCTGGAGCTAAGGAGGTGCCTGATTGTTTAATACTTGTATGAAAACAAATGTATTAATGTTTTAAAGACAATGTAAAAAATGATGATCAATGTTTGTGGATGTTGTGTCACAACTATCCAGACTAATGAAATACCACCTCGAAGAAAGCGACATCATTTGTGGACTGAACATCCGTAACACCGTTATTTCAATTATTATAATACAAGATATCCTATCATTATGCAAAGCAGTATCTCTTTACCTCCGCGTGATCCATCAGTATGGTGAATGCACATTTTCGCACAACAAGCCAATAGCTATCCAACACTCAAAGTGGCTATAATCCTATGCAACAGAACATCTACTTATACCATGGTTTGAGAATATAATGATTGTTTTTCCTCACAATAAAACAGACTGGATGATGCACAACATGGTATGACCGTTGTGTCACATGCTTAATCAAAAATCATTTATGACCACCCTGGTTCAGCCACAAAAATTTTACGGCAGTTGAGTCGCACACTCACTAGACTTAGGTGAACCACGTTTCGAGACACCGGACATCACACCTAATATTTATGCTCAACTACAGTTGTTCACGACATTGTATGACGAACATTAAGACTCCTACATTCATCCAATACATGTTATTGCATACGGAGTTACAGATCACCTCAGAACATCTGTATAATCACACCCTTCATCCTTCAAAACCAAACACGACAAAGTTTCGATACATGCGCCCCTACCACCTATCCCTCTGCCCTCTCGCCTCACAGTCATCTCCTGTCAGAGAAGCAATGGGATCCAATGTCATTACTATTTGTTTTTCTCTCTACCTTCCACTGTACATACGTGGCAAACACTTGGATTTACAGACAAAGTATGACTTGCCAGAACATTGTTTCTGTGGGTACTAAATACTGTAGCGGAGGGGAAGCTCTGCCGGGTCCGCCCATTCACTTACTATTACTACGATGTAAACAAACACAGTGGTGCCACATTTCACCGAACACACCATCCCCTGTACTCGTTAGAAGTGGAGGTAGCTGTACGTCTTATTTAGGGAAAGCTTTTACAATATGTGCTGGACTGATAAATTATTCCTCTACTTACTTCACTTGTTTCCAGTCCATAAGTCGCTTTCATAGATCTCTAACAAACTGTGACCCACTATTTAAAAATTTTGTTCTTGATCAAACTTGCAGGGTCTCTGTGAGTGATAACAGAAGTAAAAGATGTCTCGTAGACAGTCTGTTCCTTGCATGATTACATAGCGTTATTTTTACACAAATATAATGCATGTTACGGGTATTCACTTTGTACAACGGGCATGTAGAGATATTATTAGAACATTTCTAAATTGGCCCTACTGAATATACTTATATAAGAATCATTGGCAAAGTGGAATACTTCTGCGGCCTCAACGGTTCAAGCTTAAAAGAAGCATCTGAATTAGTTCAGAAACAGTAACAACATGACCAGCAGTTAAAAGCAGCAACTTTCATCGATATCTGATCAATATTCTCTGTTTCATTAGTTTTCATCGATACTTGATCAATATTCTCTGTTTCATTAGTATTCCATAAAAATGTGAAGATCTAAAATGAACTTGAAAAGTTCAAACAAATAGGATTTTTTTGAAATGAAAGTGTAAACCTATCAAATGGAACATCAAACAGAATCGTGAGAACAGCCTTAATGAAGGAGTTGACAGGAAGGGGAAGGATCGCTATGAGATCATTCTCCTCTATCAAGTCTAATTCACTAAGGGACCGTCAGGCAAAGGAGACTGCTAGGATGAGATAAGGGAAATTAGTAGGTGAGCTGGAGAGGAAGATGGTGTGGTGTCTGACCTTGAGGGTAACTACTATGAGAGAGAGAGAGAGAGAGAGAGAGAGAGAGAGAGAGAGAGGATCCGTGTGGGGGTATATGAACGGTACGGAGGGCGAGAGCTAGAACTTTGTGTGTGTGTGTGTGTGTGTGTGTGTGTGTGTGTGTGTGTGTGTGTGTGTAGAAAATGAAGGAAGGGTGAAAGTGAAGAATTTTGTAAGCTCTGTCTACCCTGGAGGGACTAATATCCAGCCTACGGTATGTTCTGCCCTCGATAACAAAGGAAATTCGTTGTTCGTTGATGAGAAAGGGAGAGGGTGATGGCTCAGGGGAAAAAAAGGCAAAGGGAGAAAAAGAGAAAGAATTAGATAAGAAGCTGAAACACGCGAAAAACAAATGGCGAGAGTGATCTGTAACTGACTGGAACAAAGGGTTAATTAGTAGGAATGGGAAGGCGAAGAAAATATTTGGGTAAATGAGAGAGAGAGAGAGAGAGAGAGTCACATAAGTTGCCTTACCGCTTTATGGTTATTGCGTTAGAGGTAAGAATAAATATGGATATGATGAGTAAGGAAATTACAGAGAGAGAGAGAGAGAGAGAGAGAGAGAGAGAGAGAGAGAATGTTTTCACACATCAAATGTCAGTATATCATGTGGGCAAACCACTCTCAGCAACATTATTATTAAAATCTACGTGCAGGACAATAACCCTATCACGTTATATCAAGATGGTGATATATTCTGCATTCAGATTTTTGCTTCTTTTCACTGACAGGCTTTGAGATTATCCATTCATGAATGAAAATCTCAGTGAATTTTTTTTTTTTTTTTTTTTTAAACAAAATATAATTCCTGGTGTAGTCATGTCTGTCATGTTTTAGGAAATTATGAAGGCTAGCCTTCAGGATTTTCTCTCATCGCCTGACGTCATAATTCTGGAAAGGATAGCCTCAAATGAATCGTCTCCTTGTTACCCTGTCTTCTGCCATTTGGCTGCCTTCTCTCATGCTCACATCCTCTCTTTCATATACCTCTTCACCCCATCCTTCCATCTCATCTATGGGGTCCCCCTCCCACCCTTCCACCCGTCACACACACTCTTTTAGCAAGTTTTCCGTTCTCCCTCTTTTTCTAGTGTCTTACATTGGCTCGAGCCGAGGCATACGTAAGTAGTCTACCTTATTTGTATTTTATTGTCTATTTATGTATCTGTAGTCAGACACATTAATCCCGTAAGAGGTGGCCACAAACAAGTCTCCTCCAAGTCGCCCTGTCCCTTCCATTTCTCTGCCCTCCCCCCAAGCTACACCCCCCTCTCTCATATACCTCTCTACCCCATCACTCCATCTTATTCTCGGTCTCCCCCTCCCTCTCCTCTCTCCATATCACTCACATTCGCTCTCCTAGTTAGACTTCCACACTCCATCCTCTCCACATGACCAAACCACCTCAGTGTATTTCACCTAACGCTTTCTATCACATCCACTTCCACACCACAACGCTCTTTCACTTCCTCGTTTGTCAGTCTGTCTCTCCATGTAACTCCACTTGCTCCTCTCAAATTACTCAGTTCCACTGCTCTCGCTCTTGACTTGTCCATCCAATTAGGTCCAAACTTCTCTTCCATACTTCACAGTGGGGATCACAATACTATCATGCAGCGACTTTTTACCTTCCACCTGACGAAGTCAAAGGAGGGTGTTGTTATCACTGGGATCAATAGGTGTGCATCTATAGACTTTGGCAGCAGGGCGGCTGGCCGGGTGTAGAGAGTTTGTTTCCGGGGCTGAACTCGGAAAGGATTCACTATAGAGTCACGAAATTTCACATAGATATGAAGTGAACTGGTGCCTTTTGAAGGGTAGAATGCTGTCTTTTTTTTTTTTTTTTTTTTTAAATAACGAAAAAGTAAAAAAAAAAAAAAATACAGAGATTCCAGTGTGACCTGCGCAAGGAATTTGAAGGGCTCAGGTTGTGTCCTCACGGCGTTTTCCTTACGCCCACCATTAAAAGAAAAGATTGGGGGGGAGGGTGTGGGCCGTTATTCGCTTGGTTAGGTGTGCAGGGAGGTGAGGGTATGTGCCTGGTAAGAAGGAAGGTTACAACACCGTAGCGTTGCCCATGTTGTACTTCCATGTTTATTTCTCTATTTCTGATAATTTCTTTCAGTGATACAGCAACCTTACTTCCCTGTTGAACCTCTCAAGCTCTTCATAGTCTAAATTTCCATCCTTACTCGTCACGCTACCTAAGTACTTAAATGCACTCACACATTCTGTTTCCTCACTATCCAGCCTTATTGTGGTTTCAATGACGTTATTTCTCTTGAAGACCACAAGTATATCCTTCCTTACATTCACCTTTAGATTCCATTTCTTACATACTCTTCCAAACTAATTTGCCAAGCCTTTCAATTTCACTTCATTCTCACTTGACAATACAGTATCATCCGTAATCATCAGAACAGGAAGTTTCCAAACGCTGCCATCTCTCATTACGGCCGCTCCAACATCCGCTGCCCTTCCATATAGCTCTTGTATAACTCCATCTATATACAGACTGAACAACCATGGTGGACAAGAAACATCCCTGTTGCCGTCCAATATTCAAAAAGAAAAATTCACTCATCTCACCATACACACGCACTGCAGCTCTAGTGCCCTCATACATACTCTCCACAGCATTAAACAGCTTCCCATTTACCCCATTTATATTTATTATTTTCCATATTCCTTGCATATCCACTCTGCCATATGCTTTCTTGAAATCCATGAAAGCTGCATACAACTTTCTTCCCTTCTCTAGAAACTTTTCCACTAAACACCTTAGGATGATTATCTGATCTACACAGACTCTCCTGTTCTTGAAAGCTCCCTCTTCTTCTCCAAATAATTCCTCTGTTATTTCCCTAATTCTGTCAATAAGTTTCCTACCCTACCGTATACTTTTCCTATTACACTAAGAAATGCCCCTATGATTACAACACTCATTTTTTCCCCCCTCTTCCTTTGTACGGGGGAATAATTACACTTGGCTTCCAATCCTACGAGATTCTACCTTCCTCCCAGGCCCATCTGCACTCTTTCAAATCCATTTTACTACTATCTCTATCCCGTGCTTCAGCATTTCACCACACACTCCACCAGTTCTAGGGCTTTCTCTATCTTGACTTTCTTCATTCCTTCCACTACTTCCATCATACAGATCTCCTTCTCGCACCTCATCTTCCTCCTTCTCCCAGCCATTTTCCACCCACATATACCGGCCTTACTTTCATTCTGTATATTTAACAATTCCTCAAAGTGTTCTCTTCATCTGCTCACTTTTTCTCCTATCTCCAATAGCTATCAGCCATTTTTATCTTTTCACTTCCCTACTGCCTTCTCTATCACCTTCTCTTACTCCTTCCAGGACATTTTCTTACTTTCTCTTTTCTTTATACTCAAACACCTTCCAACTTCCTCATCCACTCTCTCCTTACTGTTATGTTTTCACCCCTCTCTTCTTCACATATAACTCTCTATTCCATCTCTCAACTTCGTTCATGCCTCTGCTTTCTATCTACTTACTATGTAAATATTTTTTCCATCGCGCGACAATTTGTCTCACCTCTTCATTACACTATGCTGTTCCTTGCATCCCTTTCGTTTTCTCATCGCACCACATACCACCTCACGTGCTGCACAGATTTCTTCTCTTATATTCTGCTTTTCTTTTTTCCTCTTGCAACCTTTCCTTCCTCTTTGTACCAACTGGTTCCTCTTGCACGTTTCTCCCTTTACTCATCCGGCTAATTTGTACCTTGACTCGTACCATCACCAAATTGTGGTCAGAGCTAATAAATTTATTACACTCATATGTGTCGATGAGATCACTTGAGTCTTGGCCCGGCATGGATAAAGAAGTAAAACGTCACTTACTATTCCAGAGCTCTAGACTTCTGTCACCTGAAGTCTATAATTTCGATTAATTATTCCTAAAACGTGGTCATGTTAGCCCTATGCACCAGAAGACGAGAAGTCAGGTGATGACTGTCCGTCAGTCCAGGATGACTGATATTATTCACGAAATCACCAAAATACTTCTGGTAAATGTAATGTTCCTATAGGCCTATGCTGAGCAACAAAAGCTTACTATAACTTAAACGCATGTGAACGTTGTCTATTGTTTGAGGTATGAATATGAATTAAAGCAGCTGTTTCCTTCCGAGGGATATTCATAGGGGGTATCTGTCTACCTGTCTATCTATCCTTCTAGTTAGCTATGTTATTGACAGACATAATAATGGAACTCTTGGTTTAAACAATTCGAAATAATTATATGTGGCTAAACATGCCATATATCTTTTCAAAATCTGTTTTCTGTTCATCATATTTCTGTTTAAACGTCTTGTACAGAACATGTCAATGTCTGTGATACTGTATTTAACTGACTTGCTGCTCGTCTCCCACACCACCACCACACCCACGTGTCTTCCCTCGCCCTCAGGCATGTAACTATGATCTCATGCCTTACCTTGTGTTTCTGGTAAGTTTTGTGGTGCCCCCAAATGACATGATTTCAATACCAAGATGTGGTAGGGAACACCGCGATAATCTGAATTTCTGTAAAACAAACGTAAATGATCTCCCAGGAAACTCATCAGTATACATTAAAACACCTCACTATTACCATCACGTTAATCTTGAATGAGACAGGCCTAGCACGGGTGCAGGAAACTTTGCATTAATTTAACTCAGTCCTGTTCAGTGATGATCCTGCATCATTACTAAACATACTTGGGGTTTCATTCTAGCGATGTTTATCTTGGAAAGATCATATTACCTCTCTTGTAAAATCAGCTTCCAAGAGATTAGGTGTGCTAAGCCGACTCCATGCCTTCTTTACCCCTGCACAGCTGTCGACTTTATACAGGGTGTTTATTCGTCCCTCTGTAGAGTACAGCTTTCACGTGTGAGGAGGCTCCTCACATACGGAACTTCTCAACAAGGTGGAGTCAAAGAATTTTTGTCTCATTGACTCTCTCCTTACTGACTCCTTTCAGCCTTTGTCTCTTTGCTGCTCTGTTGCATCTTTATTATTCTTTTATCGCTGCTTCAATGGTCACTGCTCCTCTGAACTGTTTGCTTGCATTCCTCCACCACAACGGTGGGCGTGTAGCATCCATCTAGCAGGAAATTCTCACCCCTTTGCAAGAGTTAACAGTTACCCTCAGTCCTTCATGTATGCAACAGATCATCTTTGGATCTGTCTTCATCTGTCTGTATTTCCTACTACCTATGGCTTCCAGTCGTTTAAACGCAGTTTGTCCAGGCGTCTCGAAATGAACGAATCTTCAATTTGGCTCTCTGTTCTTTTTTTTTTTTTTTTCTTTGAAGGAACCATCTTGCGGTTTTCTAGCATTTGGTTCCTTCTTCCTTGCATTAAAAAAAAAAAAAAGCAAAATACTTTATAATGTTCTTAGAAGTCAAGGCAATACACAGTTATGGAAAAAATACATCTATAATTCTCCTTTACAAAATGGTAATACATCTAAAAATAAGTAAATTATTACTGTCATATAAAGTTTATCTGTAGACAAACAGTATATATATATATATATATATATATATATATATATATATATATATATATATATATATATATATATATATATATATATATATATACACACACACACACACCAAAAAAAGAAAAAAAAAAAAAAACAGTAAACTGAAGCAGTTGCACAGTAGATGCAAACCAACTGAGAATACACTGCATGTCAAAGTGGTTACTCGACAACAGACGGTAATAATTTCATCAAACTAATGAAATTATTATTATTATTATATTTTTTTTTTTTTTGTCAAGAAACATAGTGACTGTGGAGTATCATTTGACTCAGACGAAAAGCTGCCATTTCAGAGCTATTCACGAACGAGGTGTAGAAGAAACTTTCGTAAAGTGCTGGAAGATATTTATAACACAGCTAATAATAAGATCCATAATAACGGCCAGAAAATAAAAATATAGAGAAAATGTTACACAAGGAGGCATTATAGTTCGCTCTAGTTATCCACCGCGTGCTAAGAAACGTCTACTGATATTTAGACTGGGATGGCATATGAATTTCCATAAAGAGTAAGTGATTCAACATCGTCAATATGATGGCGATTTAAATCTTTAGTGAATCACGGGAGAGACTACAAGAATGACAATTTATATAAATAGAGTTATAAAGTAGGCATGACAATATTTATGAAGAAAATCAATGTTTTATTTAAATATTTAGCACCACCAGTACCTGATGAACTAACATGTTGAAGAACATTCACGGAGGCAGTTCAATTAGTTCCATGTGTATATATATATATATATATATATATATATATATATATATATATATATATATATATATATTTACATAGCCTATGATTTCATCATCCTTTGTATAATTTTAACGTACAGTATGCTGCATGTTTGATCACGATTCGCCTCGTGGCTTCCATAGTGACCAAGCTTCCGTGTTCTACCTCACTCCCCCCTTCTCCTCCCTTATAGTAGAGTAAGTCGTTCTTTCTGTTGTTCAGAGCAGGAGTGTCAACTCTTTGTCCCCTATGGCTTCATTTGCGCGTCCTTCTTACAAGTTGTATCAAGCTCTGCCGGCCCCTATATAATGAGCTCAGTCTCTGCATTAATGGCCACTTAGATCTACTCCTCATTTTGTTCACATCTCTGTCCTCCCCTGTACAGTTGTTATTATTTTTGTGAGTGCTCAGGAAGTCTCCAACCATTTAGCTGCTGTGTAATTTGAGTATAAGTGTCATTACATTTTTTTCTCGTACTGTATAGCATAAGGTGTTAATTCGTAGGCCTGGTGAGGTTTTTGTGATTCATGTGGAGTTTTTGATGTCAGCCATTATTAATAATATTTTGTATCTGTAATAATATATCTTGCATTAACTGAGCATTATCCGGTTTTCTCATTTTATCAGGGCTGAGTTAGATAAATTTACTCTTGCTAATTTCGTGTTAATAGAGGCTATTATCCATTATTGCAGTTATCCATATATTTAACCTGTTTTTTTGCCATTACATTATCCTTATGAGTCCTGAACGTTTAGTTGTTAGTTTGAGCATTAAACTTTAACTTGTAATTTTACCTAACTCTTTTGTTTTGAACCTGGATCTTTGCGGGACAGTAATGATTTTAGTATTCTCACTTGAAGTGTTCATTATCTCTCTCTGTTCCGTAACATAAATTTGGCGACCTCTTATCAGGATATTCAGGATATTATCATAAGGATATTGCTTGATATTTTGTGACTGTGATTTATTCATGATGTCTACTATTACTACGCTTGATGAAGCCAAAAATTTTTTGTCAAATGTGCAATCAGTGTGTGATGTAGAAAACAGAACAAAGAATGAACTTAAGCTTGTTGCTCAACAATTGGGAATTGCTATTCACTCTCATCATTCTAAAGATCAAATTGTTGGCATGATTAATAAAAGCTTGTTTGATGTAACTCCTCCAGATGAGCAAACGCACATTGAAATAGGTAAGTTACAGCTAGCCCTGCAGGAGGCTCGTGCTAAGGAGGCTGAGTTTCAGGCACGTTCTAAGGAGGCTGAGTCTCAGGCTCGTATTCAGAAGGCACAAATTGAACTTGCTAGGATTCAGGCAGACCATGAGTATCGCATGAAACAAGGTGGAACTGGATCATCTAGCTCTGATGATTTTGATGTGGCTAAAAATGGTAAACTTGTCCCTCCTTTTAATGAATCTGATTTAACAAAGTATTTTCAGTTGTTTGAGAGGGTAGCTACAGGTTTTAATTGGCCCAAAAAGTATTGGCCAGTACTCCTACAGAGTGTTCTCACCGGTAAAGCTCAAGTAACTTATGCATCTTTGCCTCAGGATCAATCTGATAATTATGATGTAGATAAGAGCGTGATTCTTAAGGCCTATGAGCTTGTTCCTGAAGCCTATAGAGTAAAATTTAGGACAACTTATAAGCAAGATAAGCAATCCCATGTTGAGTATGCAAAAATCAAAGAAGATCTGTTAGAGCAATACTGTAGTTAAATTCTAAGAATGTAAATTCTGATTTTGATAAATTTAAGCAGGTGATTTTGCTGGAGGACTTCAAAAGGTGTATTAATAATGATGTAAGCCTATATCTTGATGAGAAAAGAATATATAATTTCTCTGATGCTGCAGTTTTAGCTGATGAATATGTTCTCACTCACAAGAGATATTCTAAAGAAAAAAGGAAAGCTGAGAGTAAGTACGTTGCCTCTACTCAGAGTACAGGTAACAGGAAAGAGAATAAAGATGATGTTTCTCAGGAAGTAAATACCAGCTTCACCTCTAGATTTCAGAAAAGTAAATGTACTTATTGTAGTAAGCTTGGTCATACTACGGAGAAATGTTTCAGGAGACAGCGTGATGTGAACAAAAAGGAGTCTTTAAATATTCAGTCAATTGGTCTAGTGTCCACCCTTGAGAGTTCCCAGAATTCTTTAACCGAGTTAACTGAACCTGCTTTGAGGGGTAAATTAAATTCTCATGATGAAGCTCCTCTTTTGAGCAGTAACGTGGGTGACACTCTTAAGAGTTCATGTGCTAATTTCCTGTCTGATGGTTTTGTCAGTCCTCTGGACAGTAATAACAGGAAATCAGTTAAAATATATCGTGATACAGGTGCTTGCCAATCCCTTATGCTGACCAGTGTTCTAGGCTCTAATGTTAATTCCTCTGATGAAACTGTAATCTTACAAGGTGTAGGGAATAATTACTTCTCTGTCCCTCTGTGAAGAGTGAATTTAGAGTCTGGTTTTGTTAATGGTTCCGTTATGGTTGGGTTGGTTGAGACACTCCCAATGTCAGGTGTAACTTTCTTACTTGGAAATGATATTGGTGGAAGTCAAGTGAGTCCAGCTCCTCAGTTGTCTAGTGAACCAGTGACTGTGACCCAGGATTGTGATATCCCTGACGTGTTCTCTGCATGTGCTGTCACTAGGGCTAAGTCTAAAGTTACTGGTGACTTAGAGGATAATGATGATGATGATGTTATCCTAGCTGACACTTTTCTTGCTAATTTGGACCACTCACCAGATGAGGCAGTACCCCATACTGTTGATAATTTGTCTCATCAAGAGTTGGTTGAGTTGCAGGTTGCTGACCCTGAGTTGAAAGGTCCAGCTAACTCTGCTTGCAGTGAGGAAGTCAGCTAGTGCTTCTACCTGTTATTATATAAAGTCAGGAGTACTTATGAGGAAGTGGAGACCCCCAGCAGCATCAGCCGACTGTGAATGGGAGGTTGTACATCTAGTTGTCATCCCTCGTGTTTGTAGGCAGGATATCATTAGAGTGGCTCATGATTCCAGTTTGGCAGGGCACCTTGGAGTGAGGGAGACTGTGGCATGCATTTTGAAACACTTCTACTGGCCAGGTATCTTCAGAGATGTTTCCTGGTATTGTAAGTCTTGTCACACCTGTCAATTTGTGGGGAAGTGTAATCAAACCGAAAAGGTTGCACCTCTAGTTCCCATTCCTCCTTTTGAGGCGCCTTTCACCCGTGTGTTGGTGGATATTGTGGGCCCTCTTCCTAAGACTTCTTCAGGATTTTCTTATGTGTTGACCCTGATTGATATGGCTACTCGTTATCCTGAAGCCATTCCACTTAGAAATATCTCAGCAAAGAACGTGATTAAGGAAATGCTAGGGTTCTTCACAAAGTTTGGTCTGCCCAAGGAGGTACAGTCAGACCGGGGAAGTAATTTCATGTCAAATGTTTTCAAGCAGTCTCTGAAAGAGTTGGGCATCACCCAGATCACGTCTTCAGCTTACCATCCCCAGACCCAAAGAGTGTTGGAGAGATATCATCAAACACTCAAATTGATGCTCAAGAAATACTGTTTGGAACATCAGAAAGACTGGGATAAAGGTCTTCCATTCGTTGTATTTGCCGCAAGAGAATCTCCAAATGAATCACTGGGCTTCTCACCCTTTGAACTACTGTTTAACCATGAAGTAAGAGGACCCCTTAAGCTACTCAAGGAATGCTGGCTGTCGGAGGAAGATGACGTCAACCTGCTGGAGTATGTGATGAAGTTCAAAGAACGGCTGTCCACTGCTTTACAGCTGGCGAGAGAGAATTTAGGAGCTGCTCAGGAGTAGATGAAGACTTGGTGTGATAAGAAGTCTAGGTTACGCCACTTTTAACCAGGAGATCAGGTTTTGATTCTGCTACCGGTGCATGGGCAACCTCTTCAAGCCCAGTTTAGTGGTCCTTATTTCGTGGAGAAGAAACTCAGTGATGTCAACTATGTCATCGCCACACCAGATCGTAGAAAGAACAAGCAACTTTGTCACATCAACATGCCAAAGTTATATCACAGGTGGGACGAAAAAAACCCAGTCTGCACTGTAGCTGTTCCACCCGAGTCTGCAAGTGAAGTTCTCCCATGCAGCATGAGCCTGAGTGATAGTTTGGGGAAGAATCCTGATATCATGAATGATCTCCAGACTAAGCTTTCTCATCTAGCTCCCGAGGAAAGGCAGGAGTTTTCGGCATTACTGCAGGAGTACCCGCAAGTGTTCCGTGCCACTCCAGGAAGAACCACTGTGTTGATGCATGATGTCGATGTTGGAGACGCAAAGCCAGTTAAACTGCCTCCTTACCGTGTGAACCCAGTGAAAGTTCCTCTCATCCAGAAGGAGCTTGGCTACCTGTTGGACCACAAGATGATTGAGCCCTGTCAGAGCGAGTGGAGTTCTCCTGTCACTCCAGTCCCTAAGCCAGGTGGGTCACAGCGGCTTTGCATCGACTACAGACGTGTTAATCAGATAACAAAAACAGACACTTACCCTCTCCCTCGCATGGAAGATTGCATAGATAAGATCGGAAAGGCTAAGTACATAAGTAAGTTTGATTTGTTAAAGGGATACTGGCAAGTACCTATGTCTGAACGTGCTAGGGAGATCTCATGTTTTGTAACACTAGGAAAGACTTTTGCATGTTCTGTAATGCCATATGGTATGAAGAATGCACCAGCCACATTTCAGAAGCTCATGAATGTTGTAACAAAGGGTTTGGCAGGGTGTGTTGTTTATATTGATGATATATTAATCTTCAGTGACAACTGGAAAGATCACCTATGCCATGTCAATAAATTTCTTGAGCGTTTGGCTCAGGCTAATCTTGTAGCTAATTTTTCAAAGTGTGAGTTTGGTCAAGCTAAAGTTCAGTACCTTGGGTACGTACTTGGTGATGGACATGTTTCACCATCAGGAGCTAAGGTTCAGGTTATAAGTGATCTTCCCAGACCTAAAAGTAGGAAAGAGCTACAAAGATTTTTGGGAATGGTAGGTTATTACAGGAGATTTGTTCTTAACTTTTCAGTTCTTGTATCACCACTTACAGACCTACTGAAAAAGGTAGTTAAATTTGTCTGGACCGATAACTGTGAATCCTCTTTCAGTAAACTTAAAGCTATTCTATTAAGTCAGCCAGTACTCGCTACTCCAAATTTTGCTAAGCCTTTTAAGATGGCTGTCGACGCAAGTGATACAGGAGCTGGGGCTGTTTTGCTGCAAGAGGATGATCAGGGTATTGAACACCCTGTATCTTATTACAGTAAGAAGTTCACTCCACCTCAAAAGAACTACTCAACTATTGAGAAAGAGCTTTTGGCCTTGATTTTGGGTTTACAGCATTTTTCATTTTATTTATGTTCTGGTTTTGACCCCATAGTCATTTATACTGATCATAACCCACTGAAATTCCTTAGTAAGTTTAAAGATAAAAATCAGAGATTGACAAGATGGAGTCTACTTCTTCAGGAGTATTCATTAGACATACAACATGTCAAGGGGAAAGAAAATGTTATTGCAGATTGCTTATCTAGACTTTAGACAGATTGTTTTAAAGTAATAAGAAATTTCCTTTGTAAATTTCTTTTTCTTTGTGGGGAGGTGTTACATAGCCTATGATTTCATCATCCTTTGTATAATTCTAACGTACAGTATGCTGCATGTTTGATCACGATTCGCCTCGTGGCTTCCATAGTGACCAAGCTTCCGTGTTCTACCTCACTCCCCCCTTCTCCTCCCTTACAGTAGAGTAAGTCGTTCTTTCTGTTGTTCAGAGCAGGAGTGTCAACTCTTTGTCCCCTATGGCTTCATTTTGCGCGTCCTTCTTATAAGTTGTATCAGGCTCTGCCGGCCCCTATATAATGAGCTCAGTCTCTGCATTAATGGCCACTTAGATCTACTCCTCATTTTGTTCACATCTCTGTCCTCCCCTGTACAGTTGTTATTATTTTTGTGAGTGCTCAGGAAGTCTCCAACCATCTAGCTGCTGTGTAATTTGAGTATAAGTGTTATTACATTTTTTCTCGTACTGTATAGCATAAGGTGTTAATTCGCAGGCCTGGTGAGGTTTTTGTGATTCATGTGGAGTTTTTGATGTCAGCCATTATTAATAATATTTTGTATCTGTAATAATATATCTTGCATTAACTGAGCATTATCCGGTTTTCTCATTTTATCAGGGCTGAGTTAGATAAATTTACTCTTGCTAATTTCGTGTTAATAGAGGCTATTGCAGTTATCCATATATTTAACCTGTTTTTTGCCATTACATTATCCTTATGAGTTCTGAATGTTTAGTTGTTAGTTTGAGCATTAAACTTTAACTTGTAATTATACCTAACTCTTTTGTTTTGAACCTGGAACTTTGCGGGACAGTAGTGATTTTAGTATTCTCACTTGAAGTGTTCATTATCTCTCTCTGTTCCGTAACAATATATATATATATATATATATATATATATATATATATATATATATATATATATATATATATATATATATATATATATGTGTGTGTGTGTGTGTGTGTGTGTGTGTGTGTGTGTGTGTACACCCGCGAACCAAAGTTTCGGTACCCACCTCGATGGAAGGAAGTGGAAGTTAGGGTTAGAGAGAGGGCAGGTGAACGGACAACAGTGGGTGGTAGTTTGGAACTGAGCTACGAGGCGAATAGTGAGAAACCTAATGACACTGGATTCGAAACATTTCCATGCTATTCACCTGCAAAACATTATGCGTTCGTCACATACATACTGTAACATATAACATAGACTACTGTGTTATCATGGGGTTCTGTGATACTGACCCATCTGTTTCGGATCCTCATCACACAAATAAAACACCGAGCCAGTTGTATATAAGTTGCAACTTGTCATTATAACTGCAGTCATAATTTTTGTGAATGTCATCCCTGGATTGTCTATAGCTATAATATAGAATGATTGTGAATTTAATGTTGATTCTCACAGTAGTTGTGCGGATGGTTATATATGTGGCAATTATTTTATGTGGATGACCAAACCACATTGTGATGGACAGCGGAGAGCATTCGTCAATAATTTACTATAACCAGATGAAATTAGATGCAAACAACACAAAATATTATGAGACAACGAAGACACAGCTGTGGTATCCTGCTCCGCCTTGTTATCAAGGCCTTAACTGTGGCTTCTCCTCATACGTGCATTATTTTCCTTCAGTCTCTGCCTCTTTTATTACTCTTACTTCCCGGTATCCTCTTACTGCGAGTCGTCATATTCCTTGGAGGGTTTCTTGTCTTCCGGTCCTATAACCCCTACTGCATTACATTATTCCTCGCATCATCACTCCCAGACAAACAACGTTAGCACAAGACTGCTGAATCTGTTAATACCATTTTTGCCACTGCCACTACTACTGTAATTCCCCTTTTCCTATTGTGTCTAATTTCCCTCACAATACTACTACCGCTGCTCCTATTACTACTCCACTATAAATCTGTATAATAATAAATATGATTGTCCTTATGTCTGTGTATCTGTTAATCATAATTATTGTCCCTGTTCCACCGTCGACAACTCGTCACTGACCCGGCACCGCTACTCCAGTTCCCACCCACCATGGATTCTACTCCTCCCCCACTCCGACACCACATTACCCTTCACCTCATCCTTGGGTCAGAAGGCCTGTTGTTCACCCTTTACCGGTGAATATACGTGGCATGCATTAATAATAAAAAAAGAAGGCATTTGAAAGCTAAACGGTAATCGCCCTCTAAAATATTCTGTTTGCCAAATCCAACATTTAGGCCATATTTTGATACCATGAAGGTTTTATGTTGATAGCTCAAGCCATTCATGAGATTTAATGGTGCTAAAGGAAGGCAATAAAAACTAGTTGACCTTTAGCAGTTAGTTTGGTGACCTTGACTCTGACCCCGAGTTGCCATTTTCGAACTCCTCCAAGATTTTGGCCATATCTTGATACCCTGAAGGCTTCATGTTGATAGCTCAAGCCGTTCATGAGATATAATAGGAACACACACACACACACACACACACACACACACACACACACACACACACACACACACACACACACACACACACAGATGCAGTTAAAAACATGATCGCTCCGCCTTCTAAAGGTAGGCGATAATATTATAATAATAACAACAACATCGTAGATGTGTACTGTAGTGTTCCTAACATTACACTTAATAACTGCAGACCCAAACGTGCTTATATTACGGCGCACTGATATATTAACCACAAAACCGACCACAGACCGTTCTTATTATTACCACTGCACCTTCCCAATAGCATTTCACCATGGTAATACAACCCACTGTAGTCCTCTGTGAGATCGCTACACGTATTTGGGAAAAATAACAGTGCACAACATGCCTACAAACCACTAAAATAAGCATGTGATGTTTCACTGACATCCATCAAATAGCCTAGGAGAAGTTAGTGGACAAACAAACAAACGACTGGACACAGACAGACAGAAGCAGAAAGTCTCGCATCGTATATGTAACGACCTGACAAAACTCTTGTGATCCTGCATTGCAGGTGTCATCACAGTAATAATAATAATAATAATAATAATAATAATAATAATAATTAATCACATGTTATTAGGCACGATACTGAGAAGGACAAACTGAAATAGCATGTGTCGACGCAATGCAGAATCTGTTTGCCATGACATAAGGTTGGGTTGCTGTCAAATATTAATTTAGTATTACTATAACCCTACCATTACAGCATATTATGGCACTGGTTGGTTTCATATGTCACAGCTGTTTTCACGTGTTTTATCAGGGAGATTATGGTGTTTGTCCTCCTCTGTATCATGCATATTAACATGTGATTACTACTACTACTACTACTGTTACTAGTACTACTACTACTGCTACTACTACTACTACGATTATTATTATTATTATTATTATAACTATGATGACACCGACAAAGCAGGATCGTAATAGTTTTGTCAGGTTGTCATATACCGATGCGAGACATTCGGCCTCAGTCTATGTCCAGCCGTGTGTTTGTTTGTCCGCTAACTTCTAGGCAATTTAATGGATGTCAGTGAAACGTCACAGGTGTATTTTAATGGGTTGTAGGCATGTTGTGCGCTGTTATTTTTCCCAAACATGTGTAGTGATCCCACAAGGGACTTCAGTGGGTTGTATTACTATGGTGAAGTGCTACAGGTAAGGTCCAGTAGCAATGATAGGAACGGCCTGTGGTCGGTTCTGTGGTTAATATATCAGAGCTTCGTAATATAGGCACGTTTGGGTCTGCGACTTTTATAATTATGTAATGTTCGGAATACTGCAGATGTATGTTGTTGCTGTCAATTTTATAATTATTCTTATTAATGCATGCCACGTATATTCACCGGTAAAAGGTGAACAACAGGCCTGGTGGCCCAAGAAGGAGGTGAGGGGTAAAATGGTTCGGAGTGGGGGAGGAATAGAGCTCATGGCGGGTGGGAGAGAGGGGGGTGGGGCGCAACTGGGGTACGAAGTATAGCGGTGCGGGGTAAATGAAGAGTTATCGACGGTGGGACAGGAACAATATGATTAACAGATACACAGACATAAGGACAATCATATGTATTATTATACAGATTTATAGTGGAGTAGTAATAGGAGTAGCAGTAGTAGTACTGTGAGGGGAATTGCAGTAGACACAATGGGGAAAGGGGGAATAGTAGTGGCAGTGGCAATAATGGTATTAACAGATTCAGCAGTCTCGGGCTAACGTTGTTTGTTTGGGAGTGATGATGCGAGGAATAATGTAATACAGTACAAGTTATAGGACCGGACGACAAGAAACCCTCCAAGGAATATGACGACTGTCAGTAAGAGGATACCTTGAAGTAAGAGTAATAAAAGA
This sequence comes from Coenobita brevimanus, assembly GCF_032717465.1. Taxonomy (NCBI): domain Eukaryota; kingdom Metazoa; phylum Arthropoda; class Malacostraca; order Decapoda; family Coenobitidae; genus Coenobita; species Coenobita brevimanus. Next base: position 12,490,989 of record NC_137007.1, read on the forward strand.
GGCAGAGACTAATCTCTGACCAGAGAGTTAGCCAAAGTCGTGGCCAGGCGTAGGCTACACAGTCAGGCACACTCCACCGTCGTTTCAGAAAGGTTTAGTGCTTCAATGAACAATTTTCTAAGCATCACTGAAGCATTTTTGTTTCACATATTATATTACATTCTCAAGCAATATATGCATGGTAGGAAATAGACAAATGTGGTCATAGATGTTATTTTTAGTCTATATTGGGTGCGTGATATTTGAAGTTCATACACTGTTTTATTAATCTGTTTATTATTTCACTGACCTATATCTTGAGGCGAGCCTTTAACCGAGCTGTTGGTAGGTGATAGCAGAGATATATCCACGATTGCCACAGCAGCCGGCATTCACGCGACATATTCTAAGTAAGAATGCTTTATAATACTTATATCATTGACAGAAATTTACTGTTATTACTACTTTGAACCGAATGTTTTTTTTTTTTTTCTCTAATGATAACAGGCCCCGTTGCCCATAGATATAAATAAGCCTAGATGCCACATGACACTACTTTCAATGCGTCTGCGCGGCCGCCATCTTGGAACGGTCGAGGCAGACGATGTCGTGTTCCTGACGATGATCAAAGCTGACCACTATTTACCTAGAAATGCAACAACACTGTGCTGCTTATGGGTGTAGAAAGCGTCGGAATATATATATGGTTACACCGATAGCATGAACGGCTCAACTGTCTGGTTATGCAAACGTCCCTCAGCTGCTTCTCTATCCTCAGAAAGGAGGATGGTGGGTTGCAGAAGGGAAATTAAAGCCTGCAGTCCACCAAGTTCACGTTTCAGATGAACCAGGAACCACAACCACTACCACCACAACAACAGCCAACAACACAACCACCACCACCACCAGAACAGCAACAACATCGACATCCACGACCATAAGAACAGTCATCACCACAACAACAATCACCACCACAACAACAACCACCATCACAAAAACAACCACCACCATCACAACAACAACCACCACCATCACCACAACCACCAGCACATCAACCACCACCATCACAACAATAACCACCACCACAACAACATCCACAAAAACCACCACCACCACAACCACCACCATCACTACAATAACCACAACCACAAAACCACCACCACAACCACCAGCACATCAACCACCACCATCACAAAAATAACCACCACCACAACAACAACCAGCACCACGACAACCACCACAACAACAACCACCACCACAACAACCACCACCACAACAAAAACCACCACAACAACACCACCACCAGAACAACAATCACCACCACCACCACCACCACCACCATAACCACAAAAATAACCACCATCACAACAATAACCACCTCCACCACAACAACAACCACAAAAATAACCACCACCATCACAACAACCACCATCACTACAACACCCACCACAACAACAACAACCATTACAACAACCACACCAATAACCACCACAGCAACCACCACAACAATAACCACCTCCACCACAACAACAACCACAAAAATAACCACCACCATCACAACAACCACCATCACTACAACACCCACCACAACAACAACAACCATTACAACAACCACAACAATAACCACCACAGCAACCACCACAACAATAATCACAACAACATAACCACCACCACAACAACCACCATCTCAACAACAACCATCACAACAACAACCACCACAATAACACCCACAACAACAACCACAACAAGTCACCACAACAATAGCCACCACCATAACAACAACCATCACAACCACAACCACCACCACCACAAGAACAACCACAACCACCACCACCACAAGAACAACCACCACCACCACCACAACAGCAACAACAACAACCACCACCACCACCAACACAAACACCACCACCACCATAACAACAACAACAACAACAACCAACACAACCACAACCACCACCACCACAAGAACCACCACCACCACCACAACAACAACAACAGCAACAACAACCATAAAAAACATCACCACAACAACCACCACCACCACTACAACCATCATCACAACCACCACCACCACAACAGCAACAGCAGCAACAACTATAACCACCATCACAACAATGACCACCACAACCACCACCACCACAACAACTACAACATCCACCGCCACCACCACAACCACCACAACAGCAACAACAACCACAATCACCACCACAACAGCCACCATTAAACCCACCATCACAACAACCACCACCACCACAAAACAACCACAACTACAACCTCCACTGAAACAACAACCACAGTTAACACAACCACCAGCACCACCACCAACACAATAACCACGACCACCACCACAACAACAACAAAAACCACCATCACCACCAACACAACAAAAACAAAAACCACCATCACCACCACCACCACCACCACCACCTCAGCAACAACCACCACTACCACTACAATAACCACCATCACCACCACCACAACAATAACCACCATCACCACCTCCACCACAACAACATTCATTTTCATAGTCTGAATTCGATCTAAAAACAGCCCCACTATTACATGCTTGACCGCTCCAACATGGCGGCCGCAAAGACACATTGCCGCTGTACTGAATAACCTAGTCTTATTTACAGTATATCTATGCCGTTGCCATCCAGTGGGAATGGTTGTCCTATTCCTACGCGACGTCTTAGCTGCATGCCTTTCTGGTCAAAATGTGTGCCAGTTAATGCCGTTAATTCATAACTAATTATTACGGTATATATCATGCCAGCACCCACATATAGTGTCACAAGATTTTTTATTTCTTGGAAACTTCTAAATTCCAGACTGATTGAAGAAATGTCGGCCCCTGTCAGTAAACACAGATTATTATATTAAGGAGAAGTAACCATAACAATATGTTAAATCAATGATATGAGGAGTAGTTCGCTTCAGATCACCTGGTTTCAGTTCTTTGCCCCGCCCACTAGTGCGGAGGCTGTGTTCGAATACGTGGCTCGTGTGTGGTCATAACACAGCCCACCAGGCATCCCTGGTCAGAGATTAGTAATCCTGAGTGTATATATATATATATATATATATATATATATATATATATATATATATATATATATATATACAAAAATCATTAAAGACCAAGGCGTAGCCATTGTTCACTATTTTTCTGTTGATCTTTTCGAGTTTTCTTACACATTGTTTTACACTATGATTCAGGTTGTAGATAATATGTCCAAGATCCATGTCGTAACTATATTTTATTAATTATTTATTTTCATTTTTCGTAGGACGTTTCGTGTATCCTTACACATCATCAGCGACTGTAATATAGATACAATACACTATAAAACATGACATATACAAACATAAACCTATACAATATATATACTGAAATGTACAACAACGACTAATAAAAGTGTAGAGTTACAAGAGTATGGATAAAAGAGACAAACCCTTTAGGTGAAGTCAAGTATGAGCTACAGTTAAAAGTGTATGGATAAAAGAGACAAACCTTATAGGTGTAGTCAGCTATGAACTACGTGGTTGACTGCGAAGGTTGTATGGGTGAGTGGGTGTTTGTGGCTGTGTAGTGTTGCCAGTTGTGTTATTGTGTGTGTAATGTTCATTTGTAATTGTCGCTGCTTGTGGTCGGGCCTTTGTGTATTTAAACAGTGTGAGGGTACGATCTAGTCCGGTAGTTTGGTTGTTTATGGCCGGCGTGTTTTCACGTATGAGAAGTGCTTCTGCCAGTTGTAGTCTAATGTGGTCATGACATTTTTTATTATATTAGTATTTTCTATTAGAACTTGTCTGTTTATTGATGTGTGATGTTGAGTCATATGATCTTTTATAGAACCGGATTGTAGGTGCATGGTTAAACGTCTGCTTAGTGTGGTTGTGGTCATACCAATATATTTCATGTGACGAAGTTTACAACCTTCGTGTGGGCAAGTGAATTTATAAACTACATTGGTATGTTGAAGTTTGTTGGTTTGCTGAGCTGTGTTGTTTTTCATAATCATGTTGCTAACTTTCCTGTTTTTATAGTAAATAATTAAACTGAGCTTGTCTGAGGGGATAACACATGATGTGTTACGTGTCACAATCTCTCTAAGTACACGTTCATCCGTTTTATAAGCAGGGGACATCTGATTACCATAATACACATTGTGGGTAACAGTATGGGGGAAGCGGTTGGACATTTGTGGTTGAGCCTTGTTTTGAAATAAATTGACATATTTCTCTGTCAACTATTTGATTGGAATAACCATTGTTAATTAAGATCTGCTTTAATTTAGTTACTTCTGAGTGGAAGAGTTCCCACGATGAGCAGTTCCTATGAGCACGACGTAAGTATGACCTGATAACTGACAATTGGTACCGCTGCGGACACTCACTCACAGCATTAAGGCATCTACCCAAGTCCGTAGCTTTACGATATACGGAGGTTTTATAGTTACCATTCTCCTCTTCTATTAATACATCAGGAAAAGGGATTTTGTTGTTTGCACTTATCTCATAAGTAAATTTTAATATTGAGTTATGTTCCATGGCAGTTCTTAGTTGTTTAAGGTGGTTTTCGTCTCTAACGACCACATAGATATCATCAACATAGCGACAATACGTGGTTGGACGCAGGTTGGTATCTTCTAACACTTTGTTTTCTAGGTGACACATGTAAAAGGCAGCAAATGTTGGGCCCAGGGGTGAACCCATGCTGACTCCGTTAACCTGCTGATACAGCTTACCGTCTGGGCTGCGAAAGGGAGCTTCGGTGGTGCATGCTCTCAGTAATGTTTCTAAGTTGTGGGTTGAGATCTTAGGTGGGCACAGGGTTGGGTGGTGATACATATTTTCTAAAATTATCTGTATAGTTTGGTCTACTGGTACGTTAGTGAAGAGGCTTTCAACATCTAACGAAGCCAAGAGTCCGCTGGGTCGAGTAGAGCGGATAATGTCTATGAACTGGTCTGTGGACTTCAGGGAAAACTTCGCTGGAATGTATGGTGTAATGATTTGATTTACTTGTCTCGCTGTTGTATACGTTGGTGTGGTTACCTGGGAGATGATGGGACGGAGTGGGTTGTTGGTTTTATGGGTTTTTACATTACCGTAGATGTACCCTGGAGCATACTGTCCAACTATGGGGGTGAGGTGTGGTGAGTCTCGGCATGCGTTGTTTGCAGTAATAACTCGATTGATTTTCTTCTTGAGAGTTTCTGTTGGATCACGGGAAATCTGCTGGAATTTGGTATTGTCACTGAGAATACCATCCAGTTTGTGTTGGTAGTCTTCTTTGTTGAGGAGAACATAAATGTTAGACTTATCAGCTCGCCTAATGACTATGTCTGTATTAGTTCGAAGATCCTTGGCTGCTTGCTGAAGTTCTGGTGTAAGGAGAGAGCTCCGTTTGTAGCTGCGTCGTCGTGTGCCCTCGGCCCTCAATTGGTCTTGCAGGTCAGGGTTAATGGTAATTTTGCCTTGTTGTTCCAATTTTTGCAGTGATGTATTAAGTAATTCTAATTCCATCATTTTGTTAATTTTGTCAAACCTCGGCTGTAGGTGGCCAATTGAGGGCCGAGGGCACACGACGACGCAGCTACAAACGGAGCTCTCTCCTTACACCAGAACTTCAGCAAGCAGCCAAGGATCTTCGAACTAATACAGACATAGTCATTAGGCGAGCTGATAAGTCTAACATTTATGTTCTCCTCAACAAAGAAGACTACCAACACAAACTGGATGGTATTCTCAGTGACAATACCAAATTCCAGCAGATTTCCCGTGATCCAACAGAAACTCTCAAGAAGAAAATCAATCGAGTTATTACTGCAAACAACGCATGCCGAGACTCACCACACCTCACCCCCATAGTTGGACAGTATGCTCCAGGGTACATCTACGGTAATGTAAAAACCCATAAAACCAACAACCCACTCCGTCCCATCATCTCCCAGGTAACCACACCAACGTATACAACAGCGAGACAAGTAAATCAAATCATTACACCATACATTCCAGCGAAGTTTTCCCTGAAGTCCACAGACCAGTTCATAGACATTATCCGCTCTACTCGACCCAGCGGACTCTTGGCTTCGTTAGATGTTGAAAGCCTCTTCACTAACGTACCAGTAGACCAAACTATACAGATAATTTTAGAAAATGTGTATCACCACCCAACCCTGTGCCCACCTAAGATCTCAACCCACAACATAGAAACATTACTGACAGCATGCACCACCAAAGCTCCCTTTCGCAGCCCAGACGGTAAGCTGTATCAGCAGGTTAACAGAGTCAGCATGGGTTCACCCCTGGGCCCAACATTTGCTGCCTTTTACATGTGTCACCTAGAAAACAAAGTGTTAGAAGATACCAACCTGCGTCCAACCACGTATTGTCGCTATGTTGATGATATCTATGTGGTCGTTAGAGACGAAAACCACCTTAAACAACTAAGAACTGCCATGGAACATAACTCAGTATTAAAATTTACTTATGAGATAACTGCAAACAACAAAATCCCTTTTCCTGATGTATTAATAGAAGAGGAGAATGGTAACTATAAAACCTCCGTATATCGTAAAGCTACGGACTTGGGTAGATGCCTTAATGCTGTGAGTGAGTGTCCGCAGCGGTACCAATTGTCAGTTATCAGGTCATACTTACGTCGTGCTCATAGGAACTGCTCATCGTGGGAACTCTTCCACTCAGAAGTAACTAAATTAAAGCAGATCTTAATTAACAATGGTTATTCCAATCAAATAGTTGACAGAGAAATATGTCAATTTATTTCAAAACAAGTCTCAACCACAAATGTCCAACCGCTTCCCCATACTGTTACCCACAACGTGTATTATGGTAATCAGATGTCCCCTGCTTATAAAACGGATGAACGTGTACTTAGAGAGATTGTGACACGTAACACATCATGTGTTATCTCCTCAGACAAGCTCAGTTTAATTATTTACTATAAAAACAGGAAAGTTAGCAACATGATTATGAAAAACAACACAGCTCAGCAAACCAACAAACTTCAACATACCAATGTAGTTTATAAATTCACTTGCCCACACGAAGGTTGTAAACTTCGTCACATGAAATATATTGGTATGACCACAACCACACTAAGCAGACGTTTAACCATGCACCTACAATCCGGTTCTATAAAAGATCATATGACTCAACATCACACATCAATAAACAGACAAGTTCTAATAGAAAATACTAATATAATAAAAAAATGTCATGACCACATTAGACTACAACTGGCAGAAGCACTTCTCATACGTGAAAACACGCCGGCCATAAACAACCAAACTACCGGACTAGATCGTACCCTCACACTGTTTAAATACACAAAGGCCCGACCACAAGCAGCGACAATTACAAATGAACATTACACACACAATAACACAACTGGCAACACTACACAGCCACAAACACCCACTCACCCATACAACCTTCGCAGTCAACCACGTAGCTCATAGCTGACTACACCTATAAGGTTTGTCTCTTTTATCCATACACTTTTAACTGTAGCTCATACTTGACTTCACCTAAAGGGTTTGTCTCTTTTATCCATACTCTTGTAACTCTACACTTTTATTAGTCGTTGTTGTACATTTCAGTATATATATTGTATAGGTTTATGTTTGTATATGTCATGTTTTATAGTGTATTGTATCTATATTACAGTCGCTGATGATGTGTAAGGATACACGAAACGTCCTACGAAAAATGAAAATAAATAATTAATAAAATATAGTTACGACATGGATCTTGGACATATTATCTACAACCTGAATCATAGTGTAAAACAATGTGTAAGAAAACTCGAAAAGATCAACAGAAAAATAGTGAACAATGGCTACGCCTTGGTCTTTAATGATTTTTGTATAAAGGAAAACATTCTGCCTAAATATACTAATATATATATATATATATATATATATATATATATATATATATAAATATATATATTGGTACGGAGAGAGATAATGAACACTTCAAGTGAAAATACTAAAATCACTATTGTCCCGTAAAGTTCCAGGTTCAAAACAAAAGAGTTAGGTAAAATCACAAGTTAAAGTTTAAAGAACTAACAACTAAACATTCAGGACTCATAAGGATAATGTAATGGCAAAACAGGTTACATATATGGTTAACTGCAATAGCCTCTATTAACACGAATTTAGCAAGAACAAATTTATCTAAGTCAGCCCTGATAAAATGAGAAAACCGGATAATGCTCAGTTAATGCAAGATATATTATTACATATACAAAATACTATTAATAATGGTTGACATCAAAAACTCCACACCAACCACAAAAAAACCCACCAGGCCCACGAACTAACGCCTTATGTCATACAGAACAAGAAAAAATGTAATAACACTTATACTCAAATTATACAGCAGCTAGATGGCTGGAGACTTCCTGAGCACTCACAAAAATACACTATACAGGGGAGGACAGAGATGTGAACAAAATGAGGAGTAGATCTAAGTGGCAATTAATGCAGAGACTGAGCTCATTATATAGGGGCCGGCAGAGCTTGATACAACTTGTAAGAAGGACGCGCAAATGAGGGCATAGAGGACGAAGAGTTGACACTCCTGCTCTGAACAACAGAAAGAACGACTTACTCTACTATAAGGGGGAGAAGGGGGAAGTGAGGTAGAAAACGCAAGCCTGGTCACTATGGAAGCCACGAGGCGAATCGTGATCAAACATGCAGCATACTGTACGTTAGAATTATACAAAGGATGATGAAATCATAGGCTATGTAACACCTCCCCACAGAGAAAAAGAAATTTACAAAGGGAATTTCTTATTACTCTAAAACAATCTGTCTAAAGTCTAGATAAGAAATCTGCAATAACATTTCCTTTCCCCTTGACATGTTGTATGTCTAATGAATATTCCTGAAGAAGTAGACTCCATCTTGTCAATCTCTGATTTTTATCTTTAAACTTACTAAGGAATTTCAGTGGGTTATGATCGGTATAAATGATTATGGGGTCAAAACCAGAACACAAATAAAATGAAAAATGCTGTAAACCCAAAATCAAGGCCAAAAGCTCTTTCTCAATAGTGGAGTAGTTCTTTTGAGGTGGAGTGAACTTCTTACTGTAATAAGATACAGGGTGTTCAATACCCTGATCATCCTCTTGCAGCAAAACAGCCCCAGCTCCTGTATCACTTGCGTCAACAGCCATCTTAAAAGGCTTAGCAAAATTTGGAGTAGCGAGCACTGGCTGACTTAATAGGATAGCTTTAAGTTTACTGAAAGAGGATTCACAGTTATCGGTCCAGATAAATTTAACTCCCTTTTTCAGTAGGTCTGTAAGTGGTGATACAAGAATTGAAAAGTTAAGAACAAATCTCCTGTAATAACCTACCATTCCCAAAAATCTTTGTAGGTCTTTCCTACTTTTAGGTCTGGGAAGATCACTTATAACCTGAACTTTAGCTCCTGGTGGTGCAACGTGTCCATCACCAATTACGTACCCAAGGTACTGAACTTTAGCTTGACCAAACTCACACTTTGATAAATTAGCTACAAGATTAGCCTGAACCAAGCGCTCAAGAAATTTACTGACATGGCATAGGTGATCTTTCCAGTTGTCACTGAAGATTAATACATCATCAATATAAACAACACACCCTGCCAAACCCTCTGTTACAACATTCATGAGCTTCTGAAAAGTGGCTGGTGCATTCTTCATACCATATGGCATTACAGAACATGCAAAAGTCTTTCCTAGTGTTACAAAACATGAGATCTCCCTAGCACGTTCAGTCATAGGTACTTGCCAGTATCCCTTTAACAAATCAAACTTACTTATGTACCTAGCCTTTCCGATCTTGTCTATGCAATCTTACACACGAGGGAGAGGGTAAGTGTCTGTTTTGGTTATCTGATTAACACATCTGTAGTCGATGCAAAGCCGCTGTGACCCACCTGGCTTAGGGACTAGAGTGACAGGAGAACTACACTCGCTCTGACAGGGCTCAATCATGTTGTGGTCCAACAGGTAGCCAAGCTCCTTCTGGATGAGAGGAACTTTCACTGGGTTCACACGGTAAGAAGGCAGTTTAATTGGCTTTGCGTCTCCAACATCGACATCATGCATCAACACAGTGGTTCTTCCTGGAGTGGCACGGAACACTTGCGGGTACTCCTGCAGTAATGCCGAAAACTCCTGCCTTTCCTCGGGAGCTAGATGAGAAAGCTTAGTCTGGAGATCATTCATGATATCAGGATTCTTCCCCAAACTATCACTCAGGCTCATGCTGCATGGGAGAGCTTCACCTGCAGACTCGGGTGGAACAGCTACAGTGCAGACTGGGTTATTTTCATCCCACCTGTGATATAACTTTAGCATGTTGATGTGACAAAGTTGCTTGTTCTTTCTACGATCTGGTGTGGCGATGACATAGTTGACATCACTGAGTTTCTTCTCCACGAAATAAGGACCACTAAACTTGGCTTGAAGAGGTTGCCCATGCACCGATAGCAGAATCAAAACCTGATCTCCTGGCTGAAAGTGGCGTAACCTGGACTTCTTATCATACCAAGTCTTCATCTTCTCCTGAGCAGCTCCTAAATTCTCTCTCGCCAGCTGTAAAGCAGTGGACAGCCGTTCTTTGAACTTCATCACATACTCCAGCAGGTTGACATCATCTTCCTCCGACAACCAGCATTCCTTGAGTAGCTTAAGGGGTCCTCTTACTTCATGGCCAAACAGTAGTTCAAAGGGTGAGAAGCCCTGTGATTCATTTTGAGATTCTCTTGCGGCAAATACAACGAATGGAAGACCTTTATCCCAGTCCTTCTGATGTTCCAAACAGTATTTCCTGAGCATCGATTTGAGTGTTTGATGATATCTCTCCAACGCTCCTTGGGTCTGGAGATGGTAAGCTGAAGACGTGATCTAGGTGATGCCCAGCTCTTTCAGAGACTGCTTGAAAACATTTGACATGAAATTACTTCCCCGGTCTGACTGTACCTCCTTGGGCAGACCAAACTTGGTGAAGAACCCCAGCATTTCCTTAACCACGTTTTTTGCTGAGATATTTCTAAGTGGAATGGCTTCAGGATAACGAGTAGCCATATCAATCAGGGTCAACACATAAGAAAATCCTGAAGAAATCTTAGGAAGAGGGCCCACAATATCCACCAACACACGGGTGAACGGCACCTCAAGAGGAGGAATGGGAACTAGAGGTGCAACCTTTTCGGTCTGATTACACTTCCCCACAACTTGACAGGTGTGACAAGACTTACAATACCAGGAAACATCTCTGAAGATACCTGGCCAGTAGAAGTGTTTCAAAATGCGTGCCACAGTCTTCCTCACTCCAAGGTGTCCTGCCAAACTGGAATCATGAGCCACTCTAATGATATCCTGCCTACAAACACGAGGGATGACAACTTGTTGTACAACCTCCCATTCACAGTCAGCTGATGCTGCTGGGGGTCTCCACTTTCTCATAAGTACTCCTGACTTTATATAATAACAAGAAGAAGCACTAGCTGACTCTTCCTCATGGCAAGCAGAGTTAGCTAGACCTTTCAGCTCAGGGTCAGGAACCAGCAACTCAAACAACTCTTGACGAGACAAATTATCAACACTACGGGGTACTGCCTCATCTGGTGAGTGGTCCAAATTAGCAAGAAAAGTGTCAGCCAGGATAACATCATCATCATCATTATCCTCTAAGTCATCAGTAACGTTAGACTTAGCCCTAGTGACAGCACATGCAGAGAACACATCAGGGACATCACAATCCTGGGTCGCGGTCACTGGTTCACCAGACAACTGAGGAGCTGGACACACTTGACTTCCACCAATATCATTTCCAAGTAAGAAAGTTACACCTGACATTGGGAGTGTCTCAACCAACCCAACCATAACGGAACCATTAACAAAACCAGACTCTAAATTCACTCTGCACAGAGGGACAGAGAAGTCATTATTCCCTACACCTTGTAAGATTACAGTTTCATCAGAGGAATTAACATTAGAGCCTAGAACACTGGTCAGCATAAGGGATTGGCAAGCACTTGTATCACGATATATTTTAACTGATTTCCTGTCATTACTGTCCAGAGGACTGACAAAACCATCAGACAGGAAATTAGCACATGAACTCTTGAGAGTGTCACCCACGTTACTGCTCAAAAGAGGAGCTTCATCATGAGAATTTAATTTACCCCTCAAAGCAGGTTCAGTTAACTCGGTTAAAGAATTCTGGGAACTCTCAAGGGTGGACACTAGACCAATTGACTGAATATTTAAAGACTCCTTTTTGTTCACATCACGGTCTCCTGAAACATTTCTCCGTAGTATGACCAAGCTTACTACAATAAGTACATTTACTTTTCTGAAATCTAGAGGTGAATCTGGTATTTTCTTCCTGAGAAACATCATCTTTATTCTCTTTCCTGTTACCTGTACTCTGAGCAGAGGCAACGTACTTACTCTCAGCTTTCCTTTTTTCTTTAGAATATCTCTTGTGAGTGAGAACATATTCATCAGCTAAAACTGCAGCATCAGACAAATTATCTATTCTTTTCTCATCAAGATATAAGCTTACATCTTTATTAATACACCTTTTGAAGTCCTCCAGCAAAATCATCTGCTTAAATTTATCAAAATCAGAATTTACATTCTTAGAATTTAACCACTGCTCTAACAGATCTTTGATTTTTGCATACTCAACATGGGATTGCTTATCTTGCTTAAAAGTTGTCCTAAATTTTACTCTATAGGCTTCAGGAACAAGCTCACAGGCCTTAAGAATAAAGCTCTTAACTACATCATAATTATCAGATTGATCCTGAGGCAAAGATGCATAAGTTACTTGAGCTTTACCGGTGAGAACACTCTGTAGGAGTAATGGCCAATACCTTTTGGGCCAATTAAAACCTGTAGCTACCCTCTCAAACAAATGAAAATACTTTGTTCAATCAGATTCATTAAAAGGAGGGACAAGTTTAACATTTTTAGCCACATCAAAATCATCAGAGCTAGATGATCCAGTTCCACTTTGTTTCATGCAATACTCATGGTCTGCCTGAATCCTAGCAATTTCAATTTGTGCCTGTGCCTCCTGAATACGAGCCTGAGACTCAGCCTCCTTAGCACGAGCCTCCTGCAAGGCTAGCTGTAACTTAGCTTTTTGAATCTGCGTTTGCTCATCTGGAGGAGTTACATTAAACAAGCTTTTATTAATCATGTCAACAATTTGATCTTTAGACTGATGAGAGCGAACAGCAATTCCCAATTGTTGAGCAACAAGCTTAAGTTCATTCTTTGTTCTGTTTTCTACATCACACACTGTTTGCACATTTGACAAAAAATCTTTGGCTTCATCAAGAGTAGTAATAGTAGACATCATGAATAAATCACAGTCACAAAATATCAAGCAATATCCTTATGATAATATCCTGAATATCCTGATAAGAGGTCGCCAAATTTATGTTACGGAACAGAGAGAGATAATGAACACTTCAAGTGAAAATACTAAAATCACTACTGTCCCTTAAAGTTCCAGTTTCAAAACAAAAGAGTTAGGTAAAAGTACAAGTTAAAGTTTAATGCTCAAACTAACAACTAAACATTCAGGACTCATAAGGATAATGTAATGGCAAAACAGATTACATATATGGTTAACTGCAATAGCCTCTATTAACACGAATTTAGCAAGAACAAATTTATCTAAGTCAGCCCTGATAAAATGAGAAAACCGGATAATGCTCAGTTAATGCAAGATATATTATTACAGATACAAAATATTATTAATAATGGCTGACATCAAAAACTCCACACCAACCACAAAAAAAAACCACCAGGCCCACGAACTAACGCCTTATGCCATACAGAACAAGAAAAAATGTAATAACACTTATACTCAAATTATACAGCAGCTAGATGGCTGGAGACTTCCTGAGCACTCACAAAAATACACTATACAGGGGAGGACAGAGATGTGAACAAAATGAGGAGTAGATCTAAGTGGCAATTAATGCAGAGACTGAGCTCATTATATAGGGACCGGCAGACCTTGATACAACTTGTAAGAAGGACGCGCAAATGAGGGCATAGAGGACGAAGAGTTGACACTCCTGCTCTGAACAACAGAAAGAACGACTTACTCTACTATAAGGGGAGAAGGGGGAAGTGAGGTAGAACACGCAAGCCTGGTCACTATGGAAGCCACGAGGCGAATCGTGATCAAACATGCAGCATACTGTACGTTAGAATTATACAAAGGATGATGAAATCATAGGCTATGTAACAATATATATATATATACATATGTACACTCGTGATCACTAATCTCTGACCAGAGAGTTAGCCAAAGTCGTGGTCAGGCGTAGGCTACACAGTCAGACACACTCCACCGTCGTTTCAGAAAGGTTTAGTGCTTCAATGAACAATTTTCTAAGCATTACTGAAGCATTTTTGTTTCACATATTATATTACTTTCTCAAGCAATATATGCATGGTAGGAAATAGACAAATGTGGTCATAGATGTTAATTTTAGTCTATATCGGGTGCGTGATATTTGAAGTTCATACACTGTTTTATTAATCTGTTTATTATTTCACTGACCTATTTCTTGAGGCGAGCCTTTAACCGAGCTGTTGGCAGGTGATAGCAGAGATATATCCACGATTGCCACGGCAGCCGGCATTCACGCGACATATTCTAAGTAAGAATGCTTTATAATACTTATATCATTGACAGAAATTTACTGTTACTACTACTTTGAACCGAATGTTTTTTTTTTTTTCTCTAATGATAACAGGCCCCGTTGCCCATAGATATAAATAAGCCTAGATGCCACATGACACTACTTTCAATGCGTCTGCGCGGCCGCCATCTTGGAACGGTCGAGGCAGACGATGTCGTGTTCCTGACGATGATCAAAGCTGACCACTATTTACCTAGAAATGCAACAACACTGTGCTGCTTGTGGGTGTAGAAAGCGTCGGAATATATATATGGTTACACCGATAGCATGAACGGCTCAACTGTCTGGTTATGCAAACGTCCCTCAGCTGCTTCTCTATCCTCAGAAAGGAGGATGGTGGGTTCCAGAAGGGAAATTAAAGCCTGCAGTCCACCAAGTTCACGTTTCAGATGAACCAGGAACCACAACCACTATCACCACAACAATAGCCAACACCATAACAGCCACCACCACAGCCACCACCACCGCCACCACCACCATCACCACCACCACCACAACAACAACAACCACAACCACAGCATCACAACAACAACCACTACCACAGCACCACATCCACCACCACAACCACCACCACCACCACCACAACAGCAACGACATCCACATCCACCAGCGTAACAAGAATCACCACCACAACAACAATCTCGAGCAAAACAACAACAACCACCATCACAAAAACAGCTACCACCATCACAACAACAACCACACCATCACCACAACCACCAGCACATCAACCACTACCATCACAACAATAACCACCACCACAACAACAACCACCACCACAACAACAACCACCACCACAACAACAACCACCACCACAACAACAACCACCATCACTACAACAAGTACCACCACAACAACCACCACCACAACAAAACCCACCACCACAACAAAACCCACCACCACAACA
The DNA here is from genome assembly GCF_032717465.1 of Coenobita brevimanus. Lineage (NCBI taxonomy): Eukaryota > Metazoa > Arthropoda > Malacostraca > Decapoda > Coenobitidae > Coenobita > Coenobita brevimanus. Next base: position 12,506,646 of record NC_137007.1, read on the forward strand.
AAACCCACCACCACAACAAAACCCACCACCACAACAACCACCACCACCACAGCAACAGTCACCACCACCACCAATATCACAACAACCACCACAACAATAACCACCACAACAATAACCACCACAACAACAACAACCACAAAAACAACCACCACCATCACAACAACCACCATCATTACAAGACCCACCATCACAACAACCACCATCACAACAATCACCATCACAACAACCACAACAATAACCACCACAGCAACAACGACAACAACAATCACCACAACAATAACCACCACCCTAACAACAACAACAGCAACAACCAACACAACCACAACCACCACCACCACAACAACAGCAACAACGACAACAGCAACAACGACAACAACCACCACCACCACCAATGCAACAACCACCAACATAACAACCACCACCCGCATAACAACAACCAACACAACCACCACCACCACCACCACCACCACCAATGCAACAACCACCAACACAACCACCACCACCCGCATAACAACAACCAACACAACCACCACCACCACCACAACAACAACAGCAACAACGACAACAGCCATAAAAAACATCACCACAATAACCACCACCACCACTACAACCATCACCACAACCACCACCACCACCACAACAGCAGCAACAACTATAACCACCATCACAAGAATGACCACCACCACAACAGCAGCAACAACTATAACCACCATCACAAGAATGACCACCACAACAACTACAACATCCACCGCAACCACCACCACAACAGCAACAACAACCACAATCACCACCACAACAGCCACCATTATAACCACCATCACAACAACCACCACCACAACAACAACAACCACCACCACAACAACCACCACTAACACAACAACAACCCCAATTAACACAACCACCACCACCACCACCAACACAATAACCACCACCACCACAACAACAACAACAACAACAAAAACCACCATCACCACCAACACAACAACAACAAAAACCACCATCACCACCACCACCACCACCGCCTCAGCAACAACCACCACTACCACTACAATAACCACCATCACCACCACCACAACAATAACCACCATCACCACCTCCACCACAACAACATTCGTTTTCAGTCTGAATTAGCTCTGAAAAAAAAAAAAAAAAAAAAAAAATATTACATGCTTGACCGCTCCAAGATGGCGGCCGCAGAAGACGCATAGCCGTTGTACTGAAGAATGGGCGATGTGTTTTTTTTTTTTTTTTGCCTATCGACCATTGAGGCCGGAGCCTCTGGTCATTAAGGCAAATAAATATATATGTATATATATTGACACATATATACATATATATACAAACATATATATATACATACATACATACATACACACATCCATGCATATGAACATACACACTTTCATGCACACGTACATATATATATAATAATTTTTATTTTATTATTTTTTTGTAATTTTATTTTTATTATTTTTATTTAGTTTTTTATATTTTTAACCTTATATTACTTATAAATAAAAATACCTAATTTAAAGACTCTAGGGCGATGTGGCTTCTAGTCTTATTTATATCTATGCCGTTGCCGTTCAGTGGGAATGGTTGCCCTGTTCCTACGCGACGTCTTAGCTGCATGCCCCCTCTGGCCAAAATGTGTGTCAATTAATGTCGCTAATTCATTAGTAATTATTACGGTATATCTATCTATTTATCTATTGCCAGAAGCCATAATCCCGTAAGGGGTGGCCATTTGACTTTGAGTTATTTGTTTTATAGGGAGGGGCACTAACTCTCCACCAACCCACTTGTTGACAAGTAAAGAACACGTATGATTTGGTTTTATGGTTACCACCCAGCGTTGTAAATGGTTTCTTGGCTTACAGGAAACCATTTGGCCTGTCACTCAATGTAAAGGCACCTGTAAAGGAAAGAAAAGTAATATAGTGACAGGAAAGATAGGAGAAACAGGAAGAGAGGAGGGCAGGCACAGAAATTGAATGATATAGGCTAAGGAAGAAGTAGGAAGCACTATAACAAGTGAGTGGATGATGGTCGCCACCACCTACCACAATTATATGATGCCAATATCCACATATAGTGGCACAGGTTTTTTAATTCATGGAAACTGCTAAATTGCAGACTGATCGAAGAAAGGTCGGCCCCTGTCAATAAACACAGATTATTATATTATGGAGGAGAAACCATAAGAATATGGTAATATCAATGATACGAGGAGTAGTTCGCTTCAGATCATCTGGTTACAGTTCTTAGCCCCGCCCACTAGTGCGGAGGCTGTTTTCGAATGCGTGGCTCGTGTGTGGTCATAACACAGCCCGCCAGGCATCCCTGGTCCGAGATTAGTAATCATGATTAGTAATCATGAGTGTACTATTGCGGCCAGGAGTTCTTAGCCATCCTCGTCCAGCCAACCCGTGTATGTGGCAGTGTCGCATTCACGGGCACAGAAGTTGCCTTCGATGCATTTCTGTCGAAAAATATCCCTTCAGCTTTGGGCTTGTACTAATGGATAAAGCAATAGTAATATTTACTTTGAAGGTTTGCCCCTGATAACACGATTATATCATACTGATTATTTAATAACTTGTTTCTCGTATAGAGCCAAGCAAGTGACGGATTTGTATATTTAACTCCACTCCACGACTTCCTGTAGGTTTGAACCTGCGAACACAGAGTGAACAAGTTCGAAGCATTTATTTGTTACCAGGAGAGAGAGAGAGAGAGAGAGAGAGAGAGAGAGAGAGAGAGAGAGAGAGAGAGAGAGAGAGGCGGGAGCCCGTGAATTTTAGAGGAATGGAGAAATGACGTGCTCAACACAGTTAAACAGGGATTTTTCCTTTCGTTTCGGTTGGCTTTCTATGCCTAAATGACTAAATGAAGGTAAATTATGAAATATAATAACTGGATGACGAAGTGGTAATAGGGTCTGGCAAATGGTTGTTTGGTCCGAGGTGTGCAGTGGTAAGCCTAATTCCAAGCAACGGTCGTTGATTAAAGTTGGATATTTTAAGTCTCATTTATTTTAAATATCTCCATGTATGCTTACAGTACGTGTATGCCCCTATGGACCTATTTTCACCCAATGAATAATTTTATCAATGGACATTTTCACCATTCGGAACAAAATCCCCCATGGACCTATTTTCCTTAATGACTTTTTTTTTTTTTTTAAGACGCCTACTTTTCTACGTAAACCTATTTTCCCATGAACTATTTTTCCCCATTGATGTATTTTCTCCCCACGGACCAATTTCTCCGTCGACTTTGAATCTCTCCATGGATGCAGGTTTCCTACATGGACGTATACCCATGGATGTATTTGTCACAATGAACCTATATTCCCCTTAAACCTGTTATCCAACGTGGTTATATCACCCACTGATGCGTGCAGTTAAAACACAGACCTCTTAACCAACAGACGTATTGCACGGTGGACCTGTTGTAACCCACTGGATATATATATCTACTTCAGAATGATTCCATAATAATATCCCCTGTGCACCGATATTCCGAACTCGGACATTAACTCAAATCACCCAACCGCAGTGGCCTATTTTCCCGCAATCCGTTCATCCATCTACACACCCACCCATCAACGCACATACCCACAACTTTACTCAATACAGTATGCCTCAAGAGTAGGACGACACAAACCCGTCTCTTGCCTTGTCCTACAGGTAGCCACACCACCCACCCCATTTAAACAATGCACGAACCCCACTCCAGCCCACTTAACCAGCCCAACAACCCTTTCCCTCCCTCTCGCCCACCCACTCCACCTAATCCGCCTGTGAAACAACCAGCCTACACTAACCAATCCACCCACCCAGTCACCAACCTACCAACCCGCATACCATGCACCACAAGTCAGATGACTCGCAATTCAACACACACACACACACACACACACACACACACACACACACACACACACACACACACACACACACACACACACACACACACACACACACACACACACACACACACACACACACACACACACACACACACACACACACACACACACACAGAGGCGGGGTGGATTTCCTTACAAGAAAGATGAGTCTCACCGCTTAACTCAGTCTGTCGGTAGAAAATAGTACCGGGTACTCTTTACAGGGAGTTTGCCAGGCCGTAGATAAGAGACTTCATTCCGGCTACATACACATGATTTTGTGCGATATGAGTAAATAAGGTGCTCGAGCTAAACAGGGAATTTTTCCTTTGCCTAATGACGAAGGAGTTTATTTATCCCAGGATAACGTCTCCTCGGACAAAATGAAAGATGGGTTTTATTCTGAGTAACGCCAGTTGACTTTGTCAAATAATTTGGCAGGCCACGTAACTTCTGTTAAATGCCTTATGTTCGCATTTTTTTCTCTCTCTTGTGGTTGGCACCTGGAGATTTTTGGCAAACTCATGAGTATTTTTCTCATTAACTGGATATCTCTCTCAGGACAGAGAGGCAAATTACTTAAGCACACCTTTTTGTTAAATCAACATGCTTTATCTCCTAATTCTTTATTCCAACGAAACCAATCCTAAAAAGAAAAAAATATATATAACAAAACAAGGCAAGTTCTAGTGACTGATGGAAGAAATATTCACACTGTGGCCTGTTTTCAATGGATCACACGAATCCAGGGTTTCTCATCCCTTGCATTTCCCTGAGCCAGTCTGCCTCCACCTCATTATTCCAAAATTCACAGGCGCCCACCATACCCGCTCTCTCTCTCTCTCTCTCTCCTGGTAATAAATGAATGCTTCGATCTTGTACACTCTGTGTTCGCTGGTTCAAACCTACAGGAAGGCGTGGAGTGGAACCAAATATACATATTTGTCACTTGCTTGGCTCTATACGAGAAACAAGTTATTAAATAATTAGTATGATCTATTCCTGTTATCAAGGACAAAACTTCAAAGTACATATTACTATTGCTTTATCCATTAGTACAAGCCCAAAGCTGAAGGGATATTTTTCGACAGAAATGCATCGAAGGCAACTTCTGTGCTCGTGAATGCGACTCTGCCATATACACGGGTTGGCTGGACGAGGGTGGCTAAGAACTCCTGTCCGCAATAGTACACACACACACACACACACACACACACACACACACACACACACACACACACACACACACACATATATATATATATATATATATATATATATATATATATATATATATATATATATATATATATATATAACTCCTGTCCGTAATAGTACACACACACACACACATACACACACACACACACACACACACATATATATATATATATATATATATATATATGTATATATATGTATATGTATATATATGTATATGTATATATATGTATATACATATATGTATATGTATGTATATGTATACATATGTATATGTATATATGTATATATATATATATGTATATGTATATATATGTATATGTATATATATAATATATGTATGTATATATATATATATATATATATATATATATGTATATATATATATGTATATATATGTATATATATGTATATGTATATATATGTATATGTATATATATGTATATGTATATTTGTATATATATGTATATGTATATATATGTATATGTATATATATGTATATGTATATATATGAATATGTATATATATGTATATGTATATATATATATGTATATATATATATATGTATATGTATATATGTATATGTATATATATGTATATGTATATATATATATAAATATATATATATATATATATATATATATATATATTATATATGTATATGTATATATGTATATGTATATATTTATATATATATGTATATGTATGTATATATATGTATATGTATATTTGTATATGTATATATATGTATATGTATATATATGTATATGTATATATATGTATATGTATATATATGTATATGTATATATGTATATGTATATATATGTATATGTATATATGTATATGTATATATATGTAAATGTATATATGTATATGTATATGTATATGTACTATATATGTATATATATATATATATATATATATATATATATATATATATATATATATATATAGTACTTTTTTTCAATTTACTCGAGAACTATGAGGCGTATGGGGTTTTCCCGTCACAGTGGGAAAGCTGGATAATGGGGGCATATTACTATGTAATAAGAACGTTAGGTCCCTGGGAAAACTTAGCTCTCAGAGGTCAGTGAAAATTTTTCGAAAATGGCTCTCAGTTTTTGACCATTTTCTAGAAAAGTATACATCGTATCTAAACCAGATTGGTTTCGTTTGAAAGCTGATGAAATTCTCTATAAAAAAATATTAGATCATTTTCCTGTAGGATGGAAAACATTCAAACGGCGATGTTGGGAAGTCAAAAATGTTTACTCGACATGCCTTCCAGGGCTCATAACTTTCTGTGCTGTTGTTTTCCTGTGTTTTGGTCATGTTTATCAGATAGAACAAACATCCATGCATACCTGGACATAGGTTTCATGGGAATACATTGATTTTTGGGGGGCGAATATAAGGCAAGAATGTGTTTCATTCGCTCAAATTTGCTCAAATTTGCCGCGCGCGCGCTCACCGGCCGGGCGGCTTCGTAGTCGAAATTCCGGGATCAGAAAACTTATTGAAACTTATCGTGCGCGAAAGGGTTAATGCATCTAAGACTCAGTTCTTATACCTATCAACCCGACAAAATCTTCCACAGGTATACCCACTAATGTTTAATAATATTCAGCTTAATCCTGCATCATCCTTGAACATGCTTGGGGTTTCATTTACTCGGGACTTATCTTGGAAAGATCATACTGTATTGCATCTCTTGTAAAATCTGCTTCCAAGAGATTGGGTGTGTTAAGCCGACTCCGCTCTTTCTTTGCCCCTGCACAATTATTGACTCTATACAGGGGTTTTATCCGCCCCTGTGTGGAGTACAACTCTCATGTGTGGGGAGGGTCCTCACATACAGCTCTTCTCAATAGGGTGGAGTCAAAGGCTTTTCGTCTCATTAACTCTCCTCCTCTTACTGACTCCCTTCAACCTCTGTCTCTTCGCCGCACTGTTGCATCTTTATCTCTTTTCTATCGCTACTTTAATGATCACTGCTCCTCTGAACTGTCTGCTTGCATTCCTCCACCTCTACGACGGGCGCGTAGCACCCGTCTGGCAGCAAACTCTCATCCCTTTTCTGTCCAACTCTCTAATGCAAGAGTTAACAGTTACTCCCAGTCTTTCATTTATGCAACGGGTCAGCTCTGGAACTGTCTCCCTCTGTCTGTATTTCCTGCTGCCTATGATCTCCAGTCTTTCAAACGTAGTGTGTCCAGGCATCTCAAAATGATCGGATCTTGAATTTGGCTCTCTATTGTATTTTGTTTTTCTCTTGGAGGGAACTGTTACTGCGGGCTCATGGCCTTTGGTTCCTTCTTCCTCGCATTAAAAATATATATATATATATATATATATATATATATATATATATATATATATATATATATATATATATATATAAAACGGTTACATAATAAGTGCGTTTTTCCTACTGTAACTGATCGACTGGAAACTCACAATCTAACAGAGTAACTTAGGTGCAGCAGAGATAGACAACGAAATTCCTGGATAAGTAAAATAATTGTTAATAATATAATCCCGAGTCCAAACGCAGAAAAGGATGTGGGCAGGTCACGTTCTCCGTAGACAAGGTAACCCATGGACAACCAAGGTAACGAGTGGCGACTCAGTAAAGAAACAGCCAGCAAAAAGAAGATGGATAAATGAAAACCTGCAGATATGCAGAGATTGGATGGAATAAGCAAACAACTAGGAGATCAGGGTGAGAAAATATGGAAAAGTCCTTTGCCGTACTGTGAACTGTCCCAGGTTGATGGTGGTGATAATGATGATTTACGGACTGTGTCACTGGCACCCCCTGGGGGTTGGGGGGGTTTTCAAGAATACTCCCCCAGTATCCCTGCTTGTCGTAAAAGGCGACTAAAAGGGTTGGCGGAGGGTTAGTGCCCCTCCCCGGAAAACAACTAACAAAAAAAACAAACAATAAGCCTCAGACAAGGACTGACCAAACGATGACGACCCATGACCGGACAAAGGACTTGGTAATGGGTACTTGGAATGTAAGAGGAGCGAATGATGAGGTGAAAGAGAGAGAGATTGTCCAGGTGCTTGAGGGTGCGAAAGTCGATGTATGTGGAATAACTGAAACAAAATGGAGAGGAGAAAGTGTGAGAGAATGGGAGTATGGATGGGGTATATGTGAAGGGGTAGGTGAGAATGAGAGGGCAAAGGAAGGAGTACGTATAGTTGTGAGTAAAAGATGGAAGAGGAGCATAAGACAGTATGGATCAGTTGGGTCAAGGATTGTGTGGGTAAAGTTGAAAGTTGGAATACAAATGTGGCGATTGTGTGTGTGTGTGAGCCAACGCAAGATCGTGCTAGAAGAGTGAGAAAAGAGTTCTGGACAAATGTAGAAGTGTGCATGGAAAAGTTTGGAAGGAATGAGAGTGTTTTTGATTGGTGATATGAATGGTAAAGTTGGGAATGTGAAGGTGGATGGAATAGTTGGTGAGTGGGGTGTGCCTGCTGAGACAGATGAGAATGGGAGTGCATTAGTGGACATTTGTGCTGGGAGGGGGTTGGTGATAGCCAATACCGTCTTCAGGCATAAAATGATCCACAGGTATACATGGCGAGTGATGAGAAGGGTGGGTGGTGAACTGAATGAAAGGAAGGCAATGATTGATTATGTGTGTGTGGATGAAAGGATGCGAAGATGTGTAATGGATGCAAGAGTTTATAGAGATTTAGGGAGTGGACTTTCTGACCACTACTTGGTGGTGGCCAGAATTAGAATTCAAGTAAGATGGAGGAATAGAAGAAAGGAAAGATGAGAGGAAGGAGTTGTTGCAAGGAGAGTGGAAGGGTTACAAGAGGATGAGAAAAAGGCAGAGTATAAGAGAGAAGTGGAGGAACGATTGGGCAAATATGAATTGGAGCAGATAGGAGACGTGGAAGGTGTGTGTAGGATAATTACAGAAGAAATATGTGCAGCATGTGATGTGGTGTGTGGAAGGAAGAGAAGTTGGAGGGGGGTGCAAGGAACAGCGTGGTGGACTGGAGAGGTGAGACAGGCTGTGGCACAAAAGAAGAAAGCATACAATGAATGGATGACAAATAGGGGCGTGGAAGAAGTTGAGAGGCGGAAGAGAGAGTTTTATGTACAAAGAAAGAGAGAGGTGAAAGATTAGTAAGAGAGAGTAAGAAGAGAGTGGATGAGGAATTTGGAAGGAGTTTGAGTGTAAAGAGGAGGGACTGTAAGAAAATGTTCTGGAAAGAGGAGAAAAGAGTAAGACAGGGTGGAAGTGAAGTTAGCAGGGGAGTGAAAGATAAAAATGGTAGATTACTAGTGGAGAAGGGAGAAAAGGTGAGCAGATGGAGAGAACACTTTAAGGAATTGTTGAACATAGAGGATGGAAGTAATGTGAGTATAAGTGGCTGGGGAATGGCTGGGAGAAGGAGGGAGGTGAGAAGACAGGAAGAAATCAGTAGGATAGAAGTTGTGGAAGCAATGAAGAAAGTTAAATCGGGGAAAGCCCCAGGAATTGATGGAGTGTGTGGTGAAATGCTGAATCATGGGGGAGAGATAGTAGTAGAATGGATGTGGAAGATGTGCAGATTGGCCTGGGAGGAAGGTAGAGTCCCGGAGGATTGGAAGTCAGGTATAATTATTCCCTTGTACAAAGGAAAAGGGGAAAAAGAAGTGTGTGGTAATCATAGGGGCATTTGTCTTCTTAGTATAATAGGAAAAGTGTATGGTAGGATATTTATTGACAGAGTTAGAGAAAGAACAGAGAAATTAGTTGGAGAAGAACAGGGAGGCTTTAGGAAGGGAAGAGGTTGTGTAGATCAGATATTCATTCTTAGATCTTTAGTGGAAAAGTTTCTAGAGAAGGGAAAGAAGTTGTATGCGGCTTTCATGGATTTGGAGAAAGCACATGACAGGGTGGATAGACAAGGATTGTGGAAAGTGTTAAGAATATATGGAGTAGATGGGAAGTTGTTGAATGCTGTGAAGAGTATGTACGATGGTGCGAAGGCTGCAGTGCGTGTGGATGGTGAACTAAGTGAATTTTTCTCTTTGAAAGTTGGGTTGAAACAGGGATGTGTCATGTCTCCATGGTTGTTCAAACTGTACATGGATGGGGTAATAAAAGAGGTACAAGGTAGGGTAGTGGATGTTGGACTGGCCCTGGTGAGAGAGGATAGTGTTTGGAAACTCCCTGTACTGTTGTTTGCAGATGATACTATGTTGTTGAGTGAAGACGAAGGGGAGCTGCAAGGCTTGGTGGATGAGTTTGGGAGAGTGTGTAAGAAACGGAATCTAAAGATGAATGTAGGGAAGAGTAAAGTGATGGTCTTTGAGAGAGGTGAAGTCAGTGAATGTACAGCGAGGTTTGATGGTAGTGTGATGAGTAAGGATGGAGGTTTGGAGGGTGAAGTGCTTGAAAGGGTACAGCAGGGAAGAAAGGTCGCTGGTTCTTTGAAAGCAGTGATAAGAAACGGGGAAGTGAGCATGGAAGTGAAACAGTTACTGCATGACAGTATTGTGATACCAACTCTAACGTACGGAAGTGAAGCTTGGACGTTGTTGGAAGGACACAAGTCAAGAGTGAGAGCAGTGGAAATGAGTTATTTAATAGGAGCCCGTGGAGTCACATGGAGAGACAGACTGACGAATGAGGATATAAAGGAGCGTTGTGGTGTTGATGTGGATGTGATAGGAAGCGTTATGAGGAACACAATGAGGTGGTTTGGCCATGTGGAGAGGATGGAGGGTGAAAGACTGACGAAGAGAGTGTATGTGAGTGAGGTGGAGGGGGGAAGAGGGAAGGGGAGGCCGAGGATGAGATGGAGGGATGGGGTGGAGAGGTATATGAGAGAGGGGGTGTGAGTTGGGAGCAGGGCAGTGAACTGGCGGGGGACAGGGCGACTTCGAGGCGATTTGTTTGTGGCCACCCCAAACGGGATTGAGGCGTCTATATATATATATATATATATATATATATATATATATATATATATATATATATATATATACATATAAAGTGAATTTGGAAGGAATTTGAGTGTAAAGTGGAGGGACTGTAAGAAAATGTTCTGGAAAGAGGTGAAGAGAGTAAGAGAGGGTAGAAGTGAAGTTAGCAGGGGAGTGAAAGATAAAAATGGTAGATTACTAAGTGGAGAAGGGAGAAAAAGTGAGCAGATAGAGCGAACACTTTAAGGAATTGTTGAACATAGAGGATGGAAGTAATGTGAGTATAAGTGGCTGGGGAATGACTGGGAGAAGGAGGGAGGTGAGAAGACAGGAAGAAATCAGTAGGATAGAAGTTGTGAAAGCAATGAAGAATGTTAAATTGGGGAAAGCCCCAGGATTTGATGGAGTGTGTGGTGAAATGCTGAAGCATGGGGGAGAGATAGTAGTAGAATGGATGTGGAAGATGTGCAGATTGACCTGGGAGGAAGGTAGAGTCCCGGAGGATTGGAAGTCAGGTATAATTACTCCCTTGTACAAAGGAAAAGGGGAAAAAGAAGTGTGTGGTAATCATAAGTGCATTTGTCTTCTTAGTATAATAGGAAAAGTGTATGGTAGGATATTTATTGACATAGTTAGAGAAAGAACAGAGGAATTAGTTGGAGAAGAACAGGGAGGCTTTAGGAAGAGAACAGGTTGTGTAGATCAGATATTCATTCTTAGATCGTTAGTGGAAAAGTTTCTAGAGAAGGGAAAGAAGTTGTATGCGGCTTTCATGGATTTGGAGAAAACATATGACAGGGTGGATAGCCAAGGATTGTGGAAAGTATTAAGAATATATGGAGGAGATGGGAAGTTGTTGAATGCTGTGAAGAGTATATACGATGGTGCGAAGGCTGCAGTGCGTGTGGATGGTGAACTGAGTGAATTTTTCTCTTTGAAGGTTGGGTTGAAACAGGGATGTGTCATGTCTCCATGGTTGTTCAATCTGTACATGGATGGGGTAATAAAAGAGGTACAAGGTAGGGTAGTGGATGGTGAAGTGGCCCTGGTGAGAGAGGGTAGTGTTTGGAAACTCCCTGTACTGTTGTTTGCAGATGATACTGTGTTGTTGAGTGATGACGAAGGGGAGCTGCAGGGCTTGGTGGATGAGTTTGGGAGAGTGAGTAAGAAACGGAATCTAAGGGTAAATGTAGGGAAGAGTAAAGTGATGGTCTTTGAGAGAGGTGAAGTCAGTGAATGTACAGCGAGGTTGGATGGTGAGGAATTGGAAAATGTGAGTACGTTTAAGTACCGGTACTTGGGTAGTGTGATGAGTAAGGATGGAGGTTTGGAGGGTGATGTGCTTGAAAGGGTACAGCAGGGAAGGAAGGTTGCTGGTTCCTTGAAAGCAGTGATAAGAAACAGGAAAGTGAGCATGGAAGTGAAAAAGTTACAACATGAGAGTATTGTGATACCAACTCTAACGTATGGAAGTGAAGTTTGGACGTTGTTGGAGGGACACAAGTCAAGAGTGAGAGCAGTGGAAATGAGTTATTTAAGAGGAGCCTGTGGAGTCACATGGAGAGACAGGCTGACAAATGAGGACATAAAGGTGCGTTGTGGTGTGGATGTGGAGGTGATAGGAAGCGTTAGGAGGAATACACTGAGGTGGTTTGGCCATTTGGAGAGGATGGAGGGTGAAAGACTGACGAAGAGAGTGTATGTGAGTGAGGTGGAGGGGGGAGAGGGAGGGGGAGGCCGAGGACGAGATGAAGGGATGGGGTGGAGAGGTATATGAGAGAGGGGGGTGTGAGTTGGGAGCAGGGCAGTGAAATGGCGGGGGACAGGGTGACGTGGAGGCGATTTGTTTGTGGCCACCCCGAACGGGACTGAGGCGTATGACAATAGATAGATAGATAGTTAATAAGTGAACACGGAGAAGCCTGACCACTTCCGCAAGTAGCAAGTAACACATGTAAAAATAACGAAAAACAACAAGAATGCAATAAAAAAAAGCTAAGAAACGGAGTAAAGTGTAAGGCTGTGATAAAAATGAGCCACTCCAGCGCCAAGCTTACGTCAGGATAATGTGGTAATCCAGTTACTGAGGCCTCGTGTCCTGGCGTCCTTTTCTGCAGACCGAGGGAATATAGACAAAATTGGGGAGAGGAAGAGAAATATGGAGACGAAGCAGGGGATTAGAAGAAATATAAGTATATAACAATGGAAGAAACGAAAGAGGAACTGGGAACGCGGCAGAAGGACGGAATGGAGAGAAATTTTGGGAGGAAATGAGAAAGATGTAGACGCTGAAGAGTTACAAAGCTACAACAAATCAGAGGAAACTTTGAAAAATGAGACTGGGGAGAAAAAGGGAAGCATGGGAAGAATGAGAAGAATTAATGTCAAAAGTAAATGAAAATTAATTTAAATAAAAAAAAAAAAAAGACGTGGAGATGAATAAAAGGAATACAAAAGAAAGAAAATTGAAGATGAAAACCTGCAGTGAACAGAGCTGAGAAGGAGGAGAAGGACTGAACAGAGAAGATAATAATAATAAAAAAAAAACTAAAATAAAGAAAATATCGATCTGACAAGGAGAAAGGAGTGGATAAAAGTGAGACTGAACAGAAAACACCCAAAACAGAAGGAAGTGAAGGAGAGGAGAAAATGGCTTAATATGCAGTAGGTGGAACGACAGAAAATGATATAACTGGAGTGTCAGTAATATGAGAGAAACCGCCAGCGAAACAAAAATAATATAAACGGGAAACTGAAGTAATGAAGAAAAATTTAGTTAATGGATGAAGGGTCGTTGGACGAGAGGAGCAGGTGAAGAATAAATGTTTGATGGAAGAATAACCTGAAAAGATACAAAAGAGATTGAGTGATGAAAAAAAAAAAATAAAAATAATGGTAGTGAAAAGTCTTTTGAGCGCGGAGAAATGGAACTCGAAGATATACTAAATTTAGAGAATGTAAATCACGGCCACGCATGAAGTGAAGCTTGTCTCACCAGCGATTTCTTAACGACAGACGTGACTGTTATTCACAACAAAACCACTAAGGAAACGCTTAGGAATAAAAGTAGTATCCATACCATGAATGTATGCGCTTGTTATGGGTTTTCTTATGAAAAGACGTAAATAAAACTTCGAAACTATATCGTGCAAAAATACTCTTTGTAAAGCAACTTATTATTATTATTATTTTTTCAGAAGTACAGCAGTATCGAACTGGTCCAACATTAGACGTGAATCAAATAAGTGACGTAGCCGGATATCGTTGTGATTTTTTCAGCATCAGACCATATTAAAGTTAGAAACCAAGGAAGGTACGTATCTTGAAGAATTTGCAAAAAGTCGGTTCAGGCCATGTTGCCCTAACTCTCTTGTTATAGGGGAGAGGGCAATGCGAGGACAGGTTGTGGAATAAACATATGTAAAAGATTTAGAAGACATATAAAGCCATGCGTAAAAAGAAAGTCCATGAAGAAATGAAAATGCAAGCAACGAGAGATATATGACAATGAGACATAATTTCATTAGTTTTTCATGCATACCTGGAAAACGCTTTCATAATTCTGAACAGTAATGGTAAAAGAAGAAACAGATGGTGAATGGTTCAGTAGTCTTGGCGTGGGTGAGGAAATTCTCCTTTCCAGTTTTAGGAGAGGAAATCCGAGGTGAACAAGAACCTAGAATTTAAGCTCAGTATGAAGAAATCTCCTCAAGTAAAGGCGATAAAGAATATACAGTAGTGAAGTCACGTCATTCGTAGAAGAGGTAACAGATGGACAAACAGGGTGACACAGTAGTAGCCTAGAGATTAACTGAGAGAGAGAGGTAGACAGAAAAATGTGTTGGAAGTGAAATTCGCTTGTTTGTCGGATGAGGATGAAATAAGATTAATCAATGGGTACGACTAGAGATACAAGCCCTTGTCCTATGGTGGACTGACTCTAATGATGATATAATGATGATGATGATACTGGTAAACAGAAGGCAGGAGAGGCGAAGCAACAAAAGAGTAGTTAAAGGAATATAATACCTGTATAACTGGAGGGGAGGGGGACAACGTTTACCACTTTACTACGTTGACAAATTTTTCGATCATATTTCTTTCTTTTGCAAACGACTTTATTCCGTTAAGAAGGACCACCTGTACCGGAGGCGTTATCGAAGCTTAATCTTAAGCACTTTTATTCGAAAAGTATCCCTTACGATAAAGAAAACCATCTGGCAGTCGCAATAATAATTATGACGAAAAGTACGTTCACTACCTGAATGAGTTAATGGAAGATGTAATGAAGCAGGAGAAGCAACAAAGAATATTGGTCAGGGATAAAAAAGCAACAGGTGCATTAGTCTACGATAACATGGGAGTTCTGGATAATGAACTAAAAGAGGAGATAAATGAAGGACAAAATTTACGCGCATGGAATGGAACAGAGTGTGGTAAGTTCTGGAAGTATTTAGAATGAAAATAAATCAATAACCATATAAAAAAGACATGGAACAAAGAATCCATGGAAGGAAAGTACGTGGAGTAAAGGGAGAATATTTATGTACATAGATATTTTTCGTCCTTCCTTACATTGCGACATCTTTGTGATGAAGAATTAAAGAAAATAAATAAACGGGCTATAGTTAACAAGGCCGGGAGGGAGACATACACAGAAAATGCCATCTCCGGATTCCTGTCTCTAAAACTGAGTAGTAAACCAGCTAAAAAGGAGAGAAATATAACAAGAACTGGATATTAGCATCTCGTTGGAAACAAAACCAGATAAGCAGAGAACAATGGAAACATAATAGTAAACTCGTAAAGAATGCTATGCAAGGAAAATTAAAAAAGCATCAGTATCTTCTGAGGCCTCTAAAATGCTGCATAAACGACTTGGCTAGTGATGGGAAAGGGAGTGAGTGAATGTAATATAACAGAATTACAAGACAGGTGGTTCAGATGACAATTGGAATGCGGTATAGTGCAACAGATTTATTATTGGACGAGTCGATATCAGAAGGGAACTGAATAAAGGCAATGTAAAACATAGGGACAAATATAACAAGAGGTCAGAAAGACAGCATGAAAATAGCGAAGGGATGATGTAAACAAATACTCTGACACAACAAATGTTTCCGTCCCCGCAGTGAGGATGAGGAGCTGACAGGAACATTCCACTTTAAAAAAACACAACCAGGCATTCGGGAAGAAAGGGAGACAAAGAAGTAGGTAAACGAAGCAGATAGGAAAGGCAACTGAGGCCTCAGGGCATTAAGAAGGTGAGGGACAGGAAGATGGATAAATATAAAAGACTGGGTAAATTTGGCACACACACACACACACACACACACACACACACACACACACCAAAGCAAACAGATGAAGAGTCAAAGACCAAGAAACAATGATACTGAGAGCAAGCAGCAGAGAAAACGAATGTAGTCAACTGGTCTAATGCATATACAGACTGGTAAGCAAGAAGTGTATGGAAAAAAAAATAAGAAAGTGAAGAACGGTTAGGAAGAAGGCAGGCAAGGAAGCAAGTTTTGTAGATAGAATATAAAATGGTAGTCTAGTTATTTTGTTTTAATATTACTGTGTTACATGTTTTTAAACATGGAAGGAAAAGTTTTGAAGCATTACATGATGCCTCATTTCATAAAGCATATATGCTTTCGACCGTGATGTCTCTCATTAACATAATATACCATAAGCTGTCACGTTGTTCTCGAAAGGTGTCGCCGTAAGAAAAAAAAAAAAAAAAAAAAAATGCATTTAGAAGAATCTTAAGTTCTACAAATCCAGACATACTGCGATGTATGGAAAAGCAAAGCGCATGGGTAATTTACGTGAATTTTATTAGTAAAAAAAATAAATGTTCTTTTGTAGACAGGAACCTCAAAGCCAAAAAAATGCGAGTTGTGGTAAAGGACATACAAGGAGGACGGGGAACCCGGATGACACGGGGGGTGGATTGGAAGAGAAGTGGAGAGTGAAGAATAATGTGTAAGAAAAACGACTAAAAATTATGACTATGAAAGAAATAGCCAGGCAGGGAAACACGAACGCTCACTAATGACTGAATCTTTTCAGTCATTGTATTTCACTTAAAACTAGACAGTTATATTCAGGGAAGAGCAATTTCTCGAAGCCTCAGAGTATTCAGACTAGTAAACTGTGGAACTTTCTCCCTCTGTATTTCCTGTTACCTATGATCAGTCTTTCAAATGCAGTGTCCAGGCATCTATAAATGAACCAGTCCTGAATTTGACTATCTGATTTTTGTTTTTTCTTGGAGGGAGCAATCTGCGGGCTCCTGGCCTTTGATTCCTTCTCCCTTGCTTTATATATATATATATATATATATATATATATATATATATATATATATATATATATATATATATATATATATATATATATATATATATATATATATATATATATATATATATCCTTCTCACGGCTGGGATAACTCTGTTGCTCTGTTCCATTTAACACCACATTATATTTATTATTAAGTTTAAAGGAAGAACCAGGAACATGACAAAGATAAGAAAGTATAAAAAAAAAATGTCGGTCTTATCATTTAACACAAAGATACGATAGCAGACGGAGGGAAGGTGGACGGAGACGAAAGTGGAATACGAGTGGATGAGCAAACGTCTGTAGCCACTTTAATTCGGAAAAGGGGGGCCGGAAACAAGTCGCCACAATGTCACTGTGCCCTCCATCACGCTGCGCTTTCCCCAACTCATACATACCGTTAAACCCACCCCTCCATGTCTTTCTAGGTCTCACTCTCCCCCTCTTCCACTCCTTCTCACTCACACTGTTCTAGTCAACTTCCCATTCTCCAAGTTACTTCTGATGCATACCAACACATTCACATCAGCACTACAATGCTCCTTTACTTCCGCATGTAAACTTATGTACCCATTGTAAAGAAAAGAAATAAAAGGATAAATGAAGTGGAAAGCAAAAATATAATTAATGTTTGCCTATTTGGTCGTGAAACCGAGATGCCTAAATCGTAAGATAAAAGTAAATGAACAGTAATAGGTGATATATACACAATTAAAAATAAATGAGTAAACGGAGTGTGAAGGCGAGGGTAAATACATTTTGGATACATGTAGGATGAGACACTGCATTAAGAGATGATGGGGAATAACGGTTGACAGAAAATGCATACTCAGAGCGATATAATTCAAGTACAAAAACTGATAACAAGAACAACAAAAACAACTAGAAAGCACCCTGACAGCGCATACCACCGCCAATGCCGGATCCGCTACAATATATATATATATATATATATATATATATATATATATATATATATATATATATATATATATATATATATATATATGCCCTTGGCTCACCCTCCCACAAAGTTTCATAGAAATTCATTGAGAACTTTTGGAGACATCGCGTAGACAGACAAACATAGTCGACTTCATAGCCTCCTCCAGCTTCGTTGGCGGAGGTAATAATAATAATAATAATAATAATAATAATAATAACAATAATTATTATTATAATAATAATAATAATAATAATAATACCTGGGTAAATAAATAATACTCCTAACTGTAGGAAAGTTCATTAGAAAACATAATGTTACTACCACACAACTTTTTTCGTGAATTATTAAAGAGTGTAACACACACACACACACACACACACACACACACACACACACACACACACGCAGAGAGAGAGAGAGAGAGAGAGAGAGAGAGAGGACTAATTTTCAGAATGTGAGTCTACTTGTTTCACTCTTTATACCATCTCACTCGCATCCTCAGCTCTCTGGCCAAGAACCTCAAACGGCGTTGCGAAAAAACACTTCTTCCTAGAAACACATTCACACGCAAACATCTCGCCTGAGCTACATGACAAGGCGAGAAATCACAATAAATACCAAGATGTTTCTGGTATTCCGAGTCACGCCAATATACTTCACCGCAAAACATAGTATTTCACAATGGGATACCACACCATTATGTATAAATCACAAAAAACACGGACAGAGACTGTACCTTCCCTCATGTTTACCTCTTCCCTAGATTGGCGTCTTATATATTTTAGTATTGCACCCGTTTCACAACTGACTAATCTGAAGGGAGACACCTGGCTGTAAAGGATATAGAAAACAGCCTCTGCTAACTGCTTTAGCACGAGATTTCTTTCCTTAACAGCATTCAGTTGTCTGCAGATAGCAAGGTTATAATAAAAATGACGTCCTTTTGTCAAACAGGTTCATGATGTGGGCAGAAAAAAATTAATGATAAGACACTTTACATTTTAGACACATTTGTACTGTGCAGAAAGAACAGTTAAAAGGAAAACTGCAGGGGAATATTTGAGGATACTGGAATGAAGGGTAAGCAAAAGAAACTCAATATGAAAGATGGCATCCCTGGAAAGTAGATGTGTATAGAAAAGTATAGGCAAAGTTTGGGAATGATTCAGTTGGTGGGTGTTCAAGAGTGAAGGAAAATAGAAAGGGGTGAATGGAAATGTAGGTGCAAATGAGAGAGGAACTATTCAGGATGGGAAGAGGGAAGGGTTATTAATTTAAGACAGAGGGAGAACAGGCCCGTAGTTGGTCTTTTCAAAGGAGGGGGGGAGGGGTCGTTTTTTACAGAATATGGACTTCATAAGAGTTGGCTGGTCAAAGGTACGCTGCATGCATGCTATGGGGGTCTGAGTGTATGCACAAGCGACGCTGAGAAGCAACACAAAAGTTCTGAACAACGGAGAGTGATTCTTTTTGCACTAACATTAAAATGCAGTCCGTGAGAAAGTGTATCTTTAGGCAGGTGGGGAGGGGGATCGTCTGACTCTCTCGACCCCTCCCCCCTCCCTGGCTGCGGGCTTCGAGAATGCTTTGAACTTTGTAAGCGAGGGAAGCAAAATGGAAGAAGACAAGGACTGACTTTAAATAACGATCTGTACTGAAGGAAGAGGGGAGGAAAACATGGAGAAGGTTTTATTAAAGGATACGAAATTAATTAAAAAAAAATGTCAGGGAAGGACAATTAAGAAGCCTTCATAAAGAGTGAAAGATGTATCAATATACATATACATGAATAAAGGAATTGTTCGTAATATGAAGGCAGACATGTATGGAATTCGATATAGCAAGGAGAGATGGTTAAATTTAGAGGAGGGAGAGAGGAGTCAATAAAAGAAGTGGTACATTACAGATAATGAAGGCTGTAATGTAGATGACAGGGATTTTGATATTTTGTTTCATCTAAACGAATCTAAAGTAATAAACCATGTCAGACGAAAAAGGGTCGACATACCTCATGCACTGTAACAGGGCGCCACTTTGGCGACTTTGTCGCTAGATCTATTCATATTCATTTAGCGACATATCGATTTAGCGACTTTTTCAGCAGTCTGCGACATGGAAAGAATCTAAAGATTTTCACTAAAATCTAGCGACAGTACTGGAGACATTTATAAATGTACGGTACCAAAACTCATGATTTATCCCAAACCCAATCAGTTTATTTATTTATTTTTATTTATTTATTTATTTTTTTTTTTGCGACTAAATTTGGAACAACGACATTAATTTTGAGTCGACTGCCAGCGTACTTCCCGCTTGTCTCAGTTTCCTATCCTAGTCAACTCTTCCAGTTCCAGACGGTCCAGTGCAGTCGCTATTTTGCCACGAACCCGCCAACGATAAATTATGATGGCGGTGCTTGCCTCGTTTGGGCATAATCCCACAAATGAAAATTTGTTTTTGTTGTTGCAGCCTAAGGCTTCTCGGAAAGTGAGTCCACTGAGCTGAAGGCTGATGCTGCCGCCTACAGTCTAACATCCTCCTTGCCTAGCATAATGGAGCTGAGGACATTTGTGTACTCAGACAGCAAAGCCACCTGCATAGGCTATATCAGTGCCATCACGAGAAGGAGTCTGTCACCAGAACCTACATAGGATTTAAAAGATAACACTTTATGTGCAATTTGCGAGACATTTCAAGAAAGACCTGGTTCTATAGATTAATAAAACTACAAAACTACTTGGGAACGAGTAAGCATTTCATTAACTTTCTACAACAGAACTATCCACATTATTGAGATCTACGAGGAGGAAGACTGGTTTGCAGTTGAGTGATTAGTAAGTACACACATTAATGGGAGCATTATTAGGTCTATAGCATTTCAAAACATTGCTTTTTATTTAGAGGTTATTGGCCAAGTTATAACTTTTTGCTATTTAACAATTACCTTACTGCTGATATAACGTGACAATATACTAATGACAAAAATGGAGATAATATTAGCTAGTGACATGTGATGGAGAGTTTAGCGACATTTAGCGACTTTTAGGCATGATTCTAGCGACATTTGAAAATTTGAGTTGACAACCCTGCTTGCACAACTCATTGTGCTCTTACTATATCGTCCATTCTTCTCTGTTATTTTTTCTTACATTTTCATTTGATTATTAGTTGGTGTCCAGTGACTGAATACTTGACATTTCCACTTGTATTTATTTATTTATTTTTTTGTTTTAAACAATATCATTTTGCTTCATCAGATACTGTATAGTTTCTCTTTTTAGTCTTGTCTTTCATTTTTCTTTTTCCAGTCACTCTTCCTTTTTTTTTTTTTTTTTTTAAGAGAAAATTGACGGTCTTTGAGAGAGGTGAAGATACGAATTATAGGATATGACACCATGTTATAGAAACGGGAATTGTGCACCAACAAAGAAAAGTTTAAGGGGAGTTGAAAAAAGGAGCAAGAAAATGTAAGCGTGTGTGAGGATGGAACTCAACACATCACAATATTGTCTCCACCGAAGTCGTACAGTTGACATGCGAGGATGATGCCTGAGGGATATTAATCATTACTGAAACATAAAATTAATAAGCTACCTCAGCAGTGCCCGTGGAATGACTTAGGAAGATAGACAGGCACGTGACAGGCACGTGAAATGAATCATGAAGAATGTACTGTACATATTGATGCTGTTGGGAAACTAAAAAGCACTCTTATCGTGTTGAGTTAATGGAGAGAGAGTCTTGAGAATTTTTGTGCAATTGGTAGTAGGAACGAATAGGAAACTGAGAAAAACGGGAATATGTAGGATGTGTGAGAACGTAACGGAGTGTAGTGAACCGTGGGTGGAAGGGTCGTCACTCAGTATATACAGAAGGTCCTGGAGGTTCTCTTGTCGAAGCCACATTTCACAGCGAACGGTGCCGGGTAACATAAAGACAAATATAAAGACCTGTTGCTTTAAACTTTATCCAGATTCCCTCTCCCTTTCCTCGCAGCTTTGGAGTTTCTCTTATATCCCCCATCAGTCTTTCTGTCACCAGCGTTTCTTCAACTAATCCGTTCCTCTTCCCTTTTCCTCTCTCCCCTCCTCCATCTCTTCCTGATCTATGTGACACCTCAACTCAAGGATGGAGGCGCAAGATAGAGAGGGAGGGTATGTATTTGAAGGAGAGAGAGAGAGAGAGAGAGAGAGAGAGAGAGAGAGAGAGAGAGAGAGAGAGAGAGAGAGAGAGAGAGAGAGAGAGAGAGAATTTTACACTTTCTTCTGGCTGAACTATACAGTCTCTACTTCTTTGCACGCTTCCTTTGCTGCTGCTGTCTCCATTCTTCTATCTTTGCCTCCGACTTGTGTCCTGTTCCCTCCCCATCTGGCCTCTCTCTGGTAATCTTATCAGCAGTCCCTGTCGCCCTCCTTCCTGCCTGACTCTCCTCTTGGTTACTCCAAACTCTTCTCTTTTTACCATATCGTTTTCTCATTATTAACTCTGGCTTTGACATTGACTGATCATTACGTTTTGACTGTTTCACAAAATAGAGCTGCTCCTCAACACTTCCACCAAGTATGATCAATATTAGCACTGTATTGTAACCTAGATCTCTGGTTATTTTGGATACGATGTAATCTCGCGTTCCTCTAATGCAGGGGTGGGGAACGTCCGGCCTCCGGACCGTGTAAGGCCCGCAAGACCATTTGATCAGGCCCGCGATGCAATTCATAAATGCAATTTCATAGACTCATGAACGAATATAATATATATATATATGTATATATATATATATATATATATATATATATATATATATATATATATATATATATATATATATATATATATATATAATGTGCTGGGCTACAGTTGATTTTAAGTTGATAATTTTGTATGGCCCGCGAATGATGTTAAAAATATCCTAATGGCCCTTAATAGGAGAAAGGTTCCACACCCCTGCTCTAATGCTTTTCAAAAAATACATATATAAAATCTGGTATTTCCCATCAAACACTTTCCTAAACAGGCAGTCACACAGGACAAGACAAACAAACCAAGCAGAATACATAACCTTCTCGCGTTACGCGCGCGCGGGTGTAAAAAAAAAAAAAGTGCCGAGAGAGAGAGAGAGAGAGAGAGAGAGAGAGAGAGAGAGAGAGAGAGAGAGAGAGAGAGACCACTACTGGTACATGAAGTAGTTTATTATTTTTTTTACGTTTTTTTTTTTCATATTCAGTTAAATCCTCTCGTTCCAAACATTATTTTTAATTTCCGAGCATCCCTCCCCTTGCACTGTCTTTATTTGCTATTTCAGGCTGTATCCATGACTGTAGACTGGCTAAAGTAAAAGCACTCCAACGTGTCTCATTTTTATCCCGAGTCTCTCTGTCATACACAAACAGCATCCCAGCTTCAGGTCGTCCGCATGTAGGTCACAACATAGAGTTTATTTCCCTAGTGAATTAACCCCTTCCTAGGCTTTATTTCAAACCATACATTTGATTTGGTGTTAATAACTACCATGGAATGGTAACAGTAGGCTTTCTGCTATAGATTCCTGAAAAAAGCTGTAAATGTTATTGGCGTGGCTTTCAAATACTTATAAAAAAAGAAAAACGGTTTTAATACCCCTAGACTTTTTTTTTTATGTATAGCTCTGTGGCTCCTCCTTTCGTGATTTATTTTCTTTTTACTGAAATGAATTCATTAATCAGTAATCAAAATGCAGACTTCTTGTGCTGTCTCTTAGCTTATTTTTTTTTAAACCACACTTTAGAACGGTATACTTCATAGTACTCATATCAGTCGTTCCACCATCTGCAATCACAAAAAAAAAAAAAAAAACGATCTGGAAATTATCCTTTTTCTTCTGGTTTTCCACACTTCTTCCCACGACGTGTCCGTAATTCGATTGGTGCCTGCCGTGATCTGCAAAGATGAGTTGAACTGCTAACTGTGTTATTTGCGAGAACATTACTATTTTAGTCGTTATTCGTGACAGGATACTGAAAGTAATTTCTACCGTCTGCGTAGGGAGAAGATAATTATTGTGTCCGGCTGTCCGTTTGTTCAGGTTCAAGCTTTTGAGAGCTTATGCCAGAGCCAAACTTTTTGTAGCTTATCAATTATTAAACATATTTACAGTAAGTTTGACAATGACTTGAGGACGTTCTCAGAAAATTATTTTGGGAAGACAAAGCAATTACAACATACAGTGCGCAACGCCTCAATCCGTGAATCACTGACGATATTCAGTACTTATTTTCAGTTAATCAAGGAAGGATCCACAAGTAATGATAATTACGCTGAGCAGGGGGTCTGATAACAGGGGTGAACATGAAAACGGCGTAAGTTTTATTGAAGTGGCATGTTCATTCCCTTCAAGTAAAAATGAGTGATGAAGAGGAATACATATATTCAGGTTAGGCAACATTGGCGATACTAGTTGATAGCAACGAAACCAAAGCTTAGGAAAGAGATAGATGCCTATAATCGCGGCGCACGACTCTTAAGCCCGTCACATATATGCGACTCAAGGACCGACCGGTGAGACTCAATGTCGCATCCTAGTTGGCTCCCACGCCTCCCGACTGGCCCCGAACCTGGTCTGCTGATGACTGCCTAACAACCGCGTCAGGACTGCTGCACGACTGGTCGTGACGTCCTCAAGAACGCAACAAGAGCACGAGGCAACAGAGCTACGAGTCTTGACATTTGAAATTTAACGAATTTTTGTCAGCCGCGACCGTGACACGACTGCCCACGAACACAAGACGACTGCATGACATGCTTGGGGACTGCACCCCGACCCCCTCACAACACCCTCACGTACCCCACACGACCGACCCATGAGGCGGGGCATCACACCTAGACCACCAATGACACCCAGTGTGGGGCAGGGCATCACACCTGAACCACCAATGACACCCAGTATGGGATGGGGCATCACACCTAGACCACCAATGACAATCATCAACAGCATCACAACAAGCAGCGACCACATCACGACGTATCCAGTTGAGCTAAGACTGCTTCACTTCCGACGTACGAAACTCCCGACTGCGACACAACTGTGACACGACTTTTGGCAAGTCGTGAGGCCTGACAAGTCGTCTCAGCGGCTCACGAGCGCCCTAAAGAGTCCGGGCTTTGTCGGCGGATCAAGGGACGATCGATGAAAAAATGCGTTACGACCTTGAGTCACACCTCGGTCGGCCCTTGAGTCGTTTATGTGTGACAGGGGCTTGAGGTTGTCATTATCGTACCCTGGCAACTTACCATTCAAAAGTACGTCCGATTTCGTATCATATTATACACAAATCATATTATGCACGAATATAATATTCACGAATATTATACACGAACCTATTATACACGAATCACATGCGTCTCATATTATACACGAAATCAGACGCACTTTTGAATCGTTGGTTGCCAAAGCACGATAATAACAGAGTCGCACACAGTGACTATAGTGACAAACGAGTTACCATCAAGAAGAACAGTAAATTGCCTTTATGTGAAGAAAGACAATTACAAAACCAATGTGTCCTTTCTGTTTTAGCTTATGGACCGGAAACGTGGAGGTATGGATGACTGCTAGGTGCCAACTGAGAGATAATAGACTGTTAGGTGCCATATGGAGAGATAATAGACTGTTAGATGCCACATGAAGAAATAATAGACAGTTAGGTGCCACATGGAGTAATAATAGACTGTTAAGTGCCAGATAGAGAGGTAATAGACTTAGGTGCCACATGGAGATAATAAAATATATGCAAAACACATACACACACACACACACACACACACACACACACACACACACACACACACACACACACACACACACAAACCTTCTTGGATAAGGGAACAAACGAAAGTAAATAATACAGTCAACGTAAAAAGAGTAGAAATGGTTTTTGGAAGATCTCGTCCTCACATAACCAAGAAAAGACGGACAGTAAGGGTAGTTGAGTGGTAACCCAGAGATATAGAAAAAGGAAGTGGCAGACACAGAAGTTGGCCAGGTGAAATTCGCATATTTGCAAAACTTGAATGACAAAGTGTAACAGCCGATGGTTCAAAATTAAATATATTGTGAGGGTATTCACGTACAATTCTCAGGTTCTTGATTATGATTGTACAAAATTAGATGTTGCAATGAAAATGAAATAAGACAAGTGGTGCCAAGCACAAGAAACCTCGCCTGAAAACAGCTATTTTATTTTCAACCGTTTTCAAGTTATAGCCCCCTGAATATCAGTGACCTTGAGTTTGATCTTTCAAGGTCACCTAAGGTCAAAGATCATGGTAACAATTAAAAGCCCATCTGGGACTTTCTATAAGTTGGTAATAGTAAATATCTATCTGGAATAAGTTTCGAGTTATAGTCCCCATGATTATCCGTGACCTTGAGTTTGACCTTTCAAGTTCACTCAAGGTCAAATGTAAGCCCTTATGGGAATTCCTTTATGCCGATAGTAGTAAATATCTCAATCTTCAACCGGTTTCAAGTTATAGTCCTCTGAAAATCAGTGACCTTGCTTTTGAGCTTTCAGGGTCACTCGATGGCCTATAAAATTATATCATTTTTTCCTGGGGGGGGGGGCAGCGCCCACATATCCTGAAAGTTTATGTAATTTCATTCAGCCGTTTTTCTGTGATGTTGATAACTAGCAAACAAACAAACAAACAAACTGTTAAGAAGCAGGATTTGGTAGTTAGGTAATCTCGAAGTTCCTAGCTGGTTCCCGATGTTTAATGTAGCTGGTTCTGGTACAAGTCACAGTTGCCAGTTTGCCTGCTGTTTGTGAGCGTAGTTATTTCGTAAGTAATGCATTAAATTGTGTGCTCTTTTTCTCTATAATGTTTCATGTGGTTGCTTGTTTAATTATGTAATTCAAGTTTGTATGCAAAATAATTTATAGTGTTATGTCATGTAAGAAAACTCTGGCATGTTTTGATATCTCCGAGCTGGCAATTGTTGGTCTCGTAGAATGTAGAAGTTTCTCAAATAATGCAAGCTTATTTAAAAATGGGGTAGAGACTTTTCCGACTTCAGTTGGTTTTCAGTTCAGTGTGAGTATAGTGCAGTGTCAGTGCAATTTGTATATTTTCGGTACTTGTGTGAAAACAGTGAAGTGGAAATCATTAAGTGTAGGCCTAACTGTGTAATAAGAGTGAAGTGTTGTCAGGCATTAAGTGTAATAACAGTGAAGTGTTGTCAAGCATTAAGTGCAATAACAATGACGTGTTGCCAAGCATTAAGTGTAGTAACAGTTAGTAAAGTGTGTATAGCTCCAGTGCTTGTGAGAACATTGAAGTGAAGTTGAAAAGCATTAAGTGGAATTATCTGGAAAATAAAGACAGTGAACTTTAAGAAGCCAGTGTTTATTTTCGCCTCAGCTGATCTTGTGTGCTGTACACCTTAAGGCTGACCATACGAAGAACAACTCACTGGGCAACGTCCTTCCTATACTGAACTACTGCTGTTGGCGTCTGTGGCAGTGTGGGACAGGGACGCAAAAAAAAAAATAAATAAATAAATAAATAATAATAACAATAATAATAATAATAATAATATTAATACCTTGTCTGACTTCTTCTGGGCGAGGTAAATATAGTACTGTTGAGGCAAAACCATATTTTATAAAAATAATATGATCCTGTTAGACGCACTGAGCTGCTGGAGAGGCAATAAAACAAAGAAATGTGGAGGTTGATGATGGCGACGATAATGATGAATATACTGCTGCTACTGATAATGATGGTGATGATAATGATGACGGAGAAAAGGTGTATAGGGTCGCAGCCATTTTGAGCCTGCTCCGAATGTGATAACATTCCTCTGAAAACCTTTCGACTGTAGTGAAAGAACTGCATTAATATGACTACAAGATTCGAACAACACTCAACTTAAAGCCCGATTCTAAGCCAATAAACATAAAAAGTAGGATACAATATCCTCGATTCCCTTTCAGTTTCTTATAGTCGAATTCTCTCCTCTCATTTTTCCATTAGTTCTTTTTCGATATTCATTTTTTGTTCCTCCCTTGTCGTGATTTATTTTCATTCCAAACTCAGTTTCATACCCAGTGTTACAGCTCTTTATTTTTGCTCATCTTCCCCCCCCCCCGTTACGAGAATCATTATATAACTAATTAATTATTTCTTCACTATTATTCATTGATCATTCCTACATTTTTCTTTTCTTTCTTCATATTCGCTTTCTTCGTCCTCTTCATTTTCCTCTCCATAATCTTTCTTCTCCACCTCATGTTATTCTACTACTACTTAATCTTTTCTTCTTCTTCCTATCATCGCCATCTTCTCATTTTCTTCATCTTACCATCTTCTACTTTATCATATTAACCTCTTCTTCATTTTTTATCTTTTTTCGTTTTCATTTTATCACCTTCATCCGCATCTGTATGATATCTTCATCTTCATCAGCATCAGTATCATCATCATCATCTTCATCTTCTTTATTTATTTCTTTATATAATTTTTCTTTATTTGCTTCTTTATTCACTTCATCTTTATCCACGTCATGTCCTTTTCTCTTCTTTATCTTTTTTTTTCTTCTTCTTCTTTCCTTATTTTTTTCTTTTTCTTCGTTTTCTTTCCATCGTGCCTCAGTCTCGTCCAGGCTGGCTCGGCTGATTGGAAAAAATTCCTGTTGATTTTCAGGGTGAGGAGGCAAGATATACGAGTATATATATCGTATGTGTGTGTGTGTATGTGCGTGTGTGTGTGTGTGTGTGTGTGTGTGTGTGTGTGTGTGTGTGTGTGTGTGTGTGTGTGTGTGAGAGAGAGAGAGAAAAAGACAGACTGACAGACAGACAGACAGAAAGATGAAACATGTATGAGAGACAGTAAATGCCTGAATTTCGAAAGAAATAGTAAAAGACGAATAGAAGATAAGATATGGTCAGAAACATATGAAAAGATGATTTGTATCCTTAATCTTAAGTACGGTAGCTCGTTGCCTTTATTGTCGCCCACTTAATGAGGCGATAATGTAATCACCTGCGTCTTTTTTCTTTTTCTTTTTGTTTATGCGAGGAAGAAGGAACCAAAAGCCATGAGCCCGCACTAACAGTTCCTTCCAAGAAAAAACAAAAACAATACAACAGAGAGCCAAATTCAAGATCCATTCATTTCGAGATGCCTGGACACACTGCGTTTGAAAGATTGGAGGTCATAGGAAGCAGGAAATACAGACAGAGGGAGACGGTTCCAGAGTTGACATGTTGCATAAATGAAGGACTGGGAATAACGGTTAACTCCTGCATTAGAGAGTTGGACAGAAAAGGGATGAGAGTTTGTTGCCAGATGGGTGCTACATGCCCGTCGTAGAGGTGGAGGGATGAAGGCAGACAGTTCAGAGGAGCAGTGACCATGGAAGTAACGACAGAAAAGAGATAAAGATGCACCAGTGTGGAGAACAGAGAGAGGTTGAAGGGAGCCAGTAAAACGAGGAGAGTTAATGAGATGAAAAGTGTTTGACTCCACCTTATTGAGAAAAGCTGTATTTGGGGAGCCTCCCCACACATGAGAGTTGTACTCTACACAGGGGCGAATAAAACCCGTGTATAAAGTCAACAACTGTGCAGGGGTAAAGAAGGTACGGAGTCGGCTGAGCACACCTAATCTCTTGGAAGCAGATTTTGCATGAGATATAATATGATCTTTCCAAGATAAATCCCTAGTGAATGAAACCCAAAGCATGATCAAGGATGATGCAGGATTGAGTTGGATATTATTAAACATTAGAAGGTACTCCTGTGGAAGATTTTGCCGGTTTGATAGGTGTAAGAACTGAATCTTTGATGCATTAAAAACAAGAAGATTATTTTTACTGCAGTCAGTAAAGGTCAAGTCAGACATTAGGTGTGCCATAGCCTCATCCCTTGTTTGTTGAAGTAACTGCTGAGATGGACGTTGCAGAAACCGAATGGAAAGGTGAAAGTGGAATCATCATCGTACGAGTGGATAGGGTTAGATGTACAGCTTAGAAGATCATTGATGAATAAAAGGAAGAGAATTGGTGATAGCAGAGAGCCCTGAGGAACACCAGTGTTGATAGATCTAAGAGAAGAATGATGGCCATCTACAACAGCGGCTATAGAACAACCAGAAAGGAAGCTGCAGATGAAGGCATAGATAGAAGGATAGAAATTGTAAGACGGCAGTTTGGATAATAAAGATTTATGCCAGACTCGATCGAAAGCTTTGAGATGTCAAGTGCAATGGCAAAGCATTCCCCAAAGTCCCGAAAGGAGGATGACCAGGAGTCTGAAATGTAGCGAGATCACCAGTGGAGCGTCCCTGATGGAACACATACTGACGATCAGAAAGATGGTTGTGACAGGAAAGATGCTTTAAAATTTTTCTGTTAAGAATAGACTCGAAAACTTGAGTCACAGAATGTTAAAGCAATTGGACGATAGTTAGAGGGCTGGGAATGGTCACCCTTCTTTGGGACTGGCTGAATGAGAGCAAACTTCCAGCAAGAAGGAAAGGTACAAGTTGAAAGACAAAGGCGAAAGAGTCTACCTAGGCAGGGTGTAAGCACAGAAGCACAGTTCTTGAGGACAACAGGAGGGACTCCATCAGGTCCATATGCCTTGTTAGTATTGAGGCCAGTGATGGCATAAAATACATCAGCTGAAGACATTTTAATGTCAGCCATGAGGAAGTCAGAGGGGGGAAGTGGAGGAACAGCCCCAGAATCGTCTAAGGTGGAATTGGAGGAGAAAGTCTGAGTGAAGAGATCTGCTTTATCAGTAGAAGAAATAGCTACAGGGCCATCAGAGTAGAAAAGAGGAGGGAAGGATGGTGAGGTAAAGTTGTTAGAAAGGTTTTCGGCAAGGTGCCAGAAAGAGCGGGAAGAATTCGAGTTGGAGAGTTGAGAGCATTTAATACGGATTAAAGGAGAGGAGAGCCAAAGGTGGTGGTGAACATTAAAATGTAGAATGGAGATTTCAGGGAAAGAAGAAAAGAATAGAATGTGTTCCATTGCAGAAGTTAGATAGTCGAAGAGTTTTTGATAGTAAGTAGGATTAGGAGATAAGTAAACAGTGCAGATATAATTAGTGAGAGAATGACAAGAGAGCTGAAGCCAGAGAGTAGAGAATTCAGAAGAATCAAGTTCAGAAACACGAGAGAAAGATAAGTTGTAGCGTACATATACACAACAGCCATATTTGGCCTTGAAATGAGAATAGAGGAAGCAGGAGGATGTAGAAAAGGGCTTGCTGTCAGTTGCCTCAGACAGCTGAGTCCCGATTAAAATGAGAAGGTGAGGTTTAGAGGAGGAGAGGTTGTGTTCAACTGAGAGAGAAAGTTAGAGGAAAGACTGCGAATTTTGCAGAAATGATGAAGTGAGTCAGACAGTGGTTCCAGGCAATTCGAGGAGTCGTCACCGGGAGAGGGTTGGATGGTGGGGGCATTTACGGTCTCCCCATTCCCCCCCCCCCCAGGGACTCCGAGGCATGGTTTATGTCCGCCATTTTCCTTTTTTAATTTTGAAAAGGAAGTGTTGTGTGTACTATGTATGTAGATTGGTGTTGACAATTAGAGAAACTTGTACTGGAGGGCATGATGGCTTACTCTCTGTTACTGAGACACGGTTCAGCAAAGGGGGACGGTCAGGAACTAGTTCCAAGTGCTGATGAAATGGGAGCTCCAGCTCTCCCTGTCATCAGCTTTCCATCCACCTTGGGAGTACTGCCCTGCTCGACTGGTGCTACAATCTACTCCTCATTGTCTGTGTGTGTTTTTGTGTATGTCTGGCTGCTCTCAAAGTATCTCAAAACCAAATGGGCAAGTTGTATCCAACCTTTGTGAGAAGAATCTTGGGATATATGACTTGTTTGTTAATATTTTTGGCAAAGCTGCAGTAGTATGCATCTGATTGCCAAAACTTTATGGTAGGAAAAATATCATCTTTTTCTTTTAGCTTGCCATTATTCACAATTTTTTATCGTATCCTCAATGAAGAGAACGGCTATTTAAAGGTTAACTATTAGAAATTCTTCGAATGCCTGTTATACTCAATGACCTTCGCCAATATAATGCCCCTGACTTCAGGCTTCTGAATGCTATCGTGATATTTAACTTAGTAGGAGTAAACAACGAAATCCTAAGACTTTTTTTTTTTTTTTTCAGATATGGCGAAACAGCAATGATATGCCTCCGATTGCCAGAGGATTATTGATCTAGCCTTTTAGTGATGGAGGGCGATATGCATTCATGGGCGAGTGCTTTGGCCTTAATTGTTATTGCCTTCATAAAACTATTTAGTTTGTGAGGCGACTTTAGTGGTAAGAGGGTGAAGAAAAAGTCGTGAGAGGATGAGAATGGGAGGACATAAGAGACTGATGAGACAGGAGAGATTACAAGAGTGTTAACGCTATTGAATGTTCGTATAAAACATGAAACACGAAAGATGAAGAGTGACTGTAAGGAAACATGAGTAATTAGACATCACAGTACATATGCGACATAAAAACAAAAACAAACGAGTGTAAATACATGACAAAAATGGTGCTGTAAATAATGGGGAGGAAGCTGTGTGTGTGTGTGTGTGTGTGTGTGTGTGTGTGTGTGTGTGTGTGTGTGTGTGTGTGTGTGTGTGTGTGTGTGTGTGTGTGTGAGAGAGAGAGAGAGAGAGAGAGAGAGAGAGAGAGAGAGAGAGAGACGCTGGAAGAAAAAGAGGCAGCCATGATTACAGCTGTCAGGGTGGGTTCCTTTTCCAAATTACCTCTGTCCGCTCTCTCTCTCTCTTTCTCTCTCTCTCTCTCTTCCCTACTTTGCCTATGTGTCCAGTCTGCCTTCCCTGAACCTTTTGCTTGTTGGTCTCCCGATTTTTTTTTTTTTAATCGCCCGCCTTTACCAAGGCGGAGCGATAATGTTTGTGCTCGCCACTGTGTGTGTGTGTGTGTGTGTGTGTGTGTGTGTGTGTGTGTGTGTGTGTGTGTGTGTGTGTGTTTGTGTGTGTGTGTGTTTTACCATTATGTCTGATGAACGGCTTGAGCTATTAACATGAAACCTTCAGGGTATCAAGATACTGCCAAAATCTTGGTCGAGTTCGAAAATGGGGACTCTGGGTCAAGCTCAAGGTCAGCAAAATGGCTACCAAAGGTCAACTACTTATTGCCTGTCTTTAGCACAGTTATATCTCACGAACGGCTTGTGCTCTTCCTCCGATCTCTCCCCCCCGGATTGGCGCCACCTCCCGGCCCCACAGGGAGGGCGCTCCCAGCCCCCCATGGGGGCGCCACTCTCCGGCTCCAACTCGGTGGGGCAACCCCCGCCTCCCCATGGGGGCAGCACTTGTAACATGGCAAACAGGATATTCTGGCGGGCGATTAGCATTCAGCTCCCGAATGCTTTTCTTTCCTTTTTTATGTGTCTGACTCTGGGTATAGGCTTCACAGCCTACATCCAAGGTCCAGTGGTCCTCGTGCATAACATACACATCCACATGTCACCACTTCGGCGCTAACACTCACCGTCCATGTTGAATACATGTTAGGACTGTTTCATACAGGACTGGTGTGTTGATATTAGCGAAGGTACTTTCTCAACATGTCGGCGGGTCTTTTGGTAATCAGTAGTGTCTGCATTTATGACTTTCAAACCCTTAAACTGTTCCCTGACCCAGTGGGGATTAAAACCTGGGTCCGTTAGGACTGCAGGCCACCTCTCTACCGATTCAGCCACCGACATCGTGTCCCCTATCTTGTTTTCTGTTACCTCCTGTCTTATTTGCCCGTCTGCCAACTCGTCTCTGTCAGCAGTGCCTCGGTTATGCATCATCCATTGATCTTCCCTGCTGTCACTGCACACAGATAATAATACATCAGATCCTGTATAACCACAGCACTATAAAACATGCATACATACATAATTTGTATAAATACATACATACATTCTATATGGCTGCCTAACTACACGGTATCCCACGGACAGTGTGCAAAACTTCAGGCTATTCTTCTTTCATTTTGAGATATATTTCCTGTGTCAACATGTGTCTTATTCTCCACGGCTACGAAGTTGTAACTGGGGTATGTGGCTGAAGCATGTGCCAGGCTCTGGGAAGATGGGCACCCTTGGTCGGATTACCCTTAAACAAGGTGTGGGACCCTTTAATCCACCAAAAATGTACTAGGTGGATGTCGTTCTTGGAGGTTCTACCATGGGAGTGGCGTGCGGCCCAGGCAGGGTAGCTGGTATTGCACAACACTCCCAGGCAGGGAACTAAACCACATATACCAAGTTGTTAAAGGCTGGACTGAGACTATCGTTCATACATACCTCCTGTACACAACTCATCCTCCATTATTCCCTGCATATCGCTATGTGGAAGGATCCTGTTCTGACCCTGACGTGGCACCGTCTGTCACAGGAAGGCGTCTCCTTTATTTATGATTGATAGGTCTGCTTGGCCTTTGTGGAGTACAACTCTCATGTGTGGGGAGGTTCCCCACATACAGCTCTTCTCAATAGGGTGGAGTCAAAGGCTTCTCGTCTCATTAACCCTCCTCCTCTTACTGACTCCCTTCAACCTTTGTCTCTTCACCGCACTGTTACATTTTTATCCTTTTTCTATCGCTACTTCAATGTCACTGCTCCTGTGAACTGTCTGCATGCATCCCTCCACCTCTACGATGGGCGCGTAGCACCCGTCTAGCAGCAAACTCTCATCTCTTTTCTGTCCAACTCTCTAATGCACGAGTTAACCGTTACTCCCAGTCCTTCATTTATGCAACAGGTCATCTTTGGAACTGTCTCCCTTTGTCTGTAGTTCCTGCTTCCTATGATCCCCAGTCTTTCAAATGCAGTGTGTCCAGGCATCTCGAAATATTCGGATCTTGAATTTGGCTTTCTTGTATTTTGTTTTTCTCTTGAAAGGAACAGTTATTGCGGGCTCGTGGCCTTTGGTCCCTTCTTTCTCGCATAAAAAAAAAAAAAACAGCGGAGTAGAGCAAGAACAACAATAACAGTCTTCCTCTTCTTTTCGTATTTGACAGGAAACTGAAATGGGCCCATCCGTGACCCAACTACCTTACAACAATAACAGTCTTCCTCTTCTTTTCGTATTTGACAGGAAACTGAAATGGGCCCATCCGTGACCCAACTACCTTACTATCACCATCGTGCCATGTTTCACCGCAGTTCCTTTTTCCAGTCGTGGCTGTGCTACACAGACAGACAGACAGACAGACAGACTGACAGACACACGGCTAGACGTATAGTATAATAGATATTGTTCTTTCTTCCTGTCATTTACATTTTTTCCTACATTGTGCGTGAACAGTTGCCTTTTTTTTTTTTTTGCAAATCTACCTTGTTAACAGTCACAGTTCTATCATCCAGCCTCATCTGAATGAAGTCGTCTTTGCGTTAGCTAAAAGAGGTTACTGTAGCTGTCCCGACCATGAGAGAGTTAGTTTGATTAACTACCACAGATATGCATTGACAAGTACCATCTTGATGTTCCCGGACAGTTGCTTCATCTTGCTTTAATATTATGCTTTTCTTTGTGCCATAATCATGCCTTTGGTTTTGCTTTTCTAATTACAGTCAGATACATTCTGTCTGTAGAATGAATGGTACTGGTCAATTAAATACCTGTGAACACTAAATAATTGTTGAAGTATGGAGTGAAAGTTGGTACTCTGATTAACATTAAACTTACTCTCCTAGGCTATGATCATATTTATTATTTTAAAATTATTGCACAGGGAAATGTGAAATATTAGAATGAAGTTGGCCATTAAATTCTGTTTTTCCTTTTCCCAGTTCAAGCTGCTTTCATTAGCATCCACTTCAGCCTTTCTGTCACGACTTAATATATCGCAAAGAATAAAGAGAAGGTACAAAGACAGCCATTACGATATTCAAGCAGGGCAATGATAGGAGAGAACAAACACTCAATACAAAGAACTTAACCAGATAATGATGATGTAGGAAGCAAAACCGGTTGAAAGAGAATATTTGAGTAGTGTGATATTTGAGTACAATGGTAGGTAGGGGCGCCCATCATCCACACGCTTGGTGTAGTGATATCCTGTTTCTTTGGGTAGCTCTACATTGAGTGGCAAGCCAAATGATTTCTTGTGAACCAGGAAATCATTTGCAACTCTGGGTGGTAACCTTACAACCAACCAACACGTGTTCCCTACATGAAAACAAGTGGGTTGGCAGAGGGTTAGTGCCCCTCCCCGGAAAACAACTAACTAAAAATACGTACAAGAAGCCTCGGACCAGGACTGACCAAAAGGTGACGACGAATGACCGAACAAAGGACTTATGGATAGCTACATGGAATGTAAGTGGTGCAAATGATGAAGTGAAAGAAAAAGAGATTGTCTAGGTGCTTGAGGGGGCGAAAGTGGATGTATGTGGATTAAATGAAACTAAATGGTTGGGTGAGAGTGTGAGACAATGGGAGTATAGTTGGGGTATATGCGTGGGAGTAGGTGAGAATGAGAGGGGCAAACCAAGGAGTGTGTATTGTTGTGAGTAACAGATGGAAGGAGAATATAAGAGTATGGATCAGTAGGCATAAGGATTGTGTGGGTAAGAGTGAAAGTTGAACTACAAATGTGAGCGATTGTGTGCGTGTATGTGCCAACGCAACATCATGCAAGCAGAGTGAGAGAAGAGTTCTGGACAAATGTGGAAGCGTGCTTGGGTAAGTTTGAAAGGAGTGAGAGAGTGTTTTTGATTGGAGATATGAATGGAAAAGTAGGGAATGTGAAGGTGGATGGAATAGTTGGTGAGTGGGGTGTGCCAGCAGAAATGGATGAGAATGGCAGTGCTTTAGTGGTCATTTGTGCCGGGAGGGGGTTGGTGATAGCAAATACCCTCTTCAGGCACAGAATGATCCATAGGTATACGTGGCGAGTGATGAGAAGGGTGGATGGTGAACTGAATGAACGGAAGGCAATGATCGATTATGTGTGTGTGAATGAAAGGATGAGAAGGTGTGTGATGGATGCAAGAGTATATAGAGGTTAAGGGAGTGGACTTTTGGACTACCACTTGGTGGTGGTGAGGATCAAAGTCCAAACAAATTGGAGAAATAGATGAAGGGAAGGACAGGAGATAGTAGTTCTTACAAGGAGGGTAGAAATGTTACAAGAGGATGGTGTAAAGGCAGAATACAAGAGGGAATCAGAGAAGCGATTGAGTTAATATAGATCGGAGCAGATGGGGCACGTGGAAGGTGTGTGCAAGATATTCAAAGAAGAAATCTGTGCAGCATATGAGGTGGTGTGTGGGGTGAAGAGAAGATGAAAGAGAATGCAGGGAACAGCACGGTGGAATGAAGAGCTGAGAGAGGCTGTGGCACAAAAGAAGAATGCATATAGTGAGTGGATGAGAAACAGGGGTATCGAAGAAGTTGAGAGACAGAAGAGAGAGTTATATGTAGAGAGGAAGAGAGAGGATAAGAGATTAGTAGGAGATAGTAAGAAGAGAGTGGATGAGGAATTTGAGTGTAAAGCAGAGGGAATACAAGAAAATGTTCTGGAAGGAGGTAAAGAGAGTTGGACAGGGTGGCAATGAAGTTAGTAAGGGAATGAAAGATAAAAATGGTAGATTACTAGTGGGGAAGAGAGAAAAGGTGAGCAGATGGAGAGAACACTTTAATGAATTGTTGAACATAGAGATTCAAAGTAATGCAAGCATAGGTGGCTGGGGAATGGCTGGGAGAAAGAGGGATGCGAGAAGAGAGGAAGAAATCAGTAGGATGGAAGTTGTGGAAGCAATGAAGAAAGTTAAAATGGGGAAAGCCCCAGGAATTGATGGAGTGTGTGGGGAAATGCTGAAGCATGGGGGAGAGATAGTAATAGAATGGGTGTGGAAGATGTGCAGATTGGCCTGGGAGGAATGTAGAGTCCCAAAGGATTGAAAGTCGGGTATAATTATTCTCTTGTACAAAGGAAAAAGAGAAAAAATGTGTGTCGTAATCATAGGGGCATCTGTCTTCTTCGTGTAATATGAAAAGTATGTGGCAGGATACTTATTGACAGAGATAGGGAAATAGCAGAGGATTTAGTTGGAGAAGAACAGGGAGGCTTTAGGAAGGGAAGAGGTTGTGTAGATCAGATATTCATTCTTAGATCTTTAGTGGAAAAGTTCCTGGAGAAGGGAAAGAAGTTGTATGCAGCCTTCATGGATTTGGAGAAAGCATATGACAGGGTGGATAGACAAGGATTGTAGAAAGTATTAAGAATATATGGAGTAGATGGGAAGTTGCTGAAGGCCATGAAGAGTATGTATGAGGGTGCTAAGGCTGCAGTGCGTGTGGATAATGAACTGAGTGAATTTTTCTATTTGAAGGTTGGATTGAAACAAGGATGTGTCATGTCTCCATGGTTGTTGAATCTGTATATGAATGGGGTTATAAAAGAGATACTAGGTAGGGAAGTGGATGTTGGAGTGGCCCTAGTGAGAGAGGGCAGTGTTTGGAAACTCCCTGTATTGTTGTTTGCAGATGATACTGTGTTGTTAAGTGAAGAGGAAGAGGAGCTGCAAGGCTTAGTGGATGAGTCTGGGAGAGTGTGTAAGAAACGGAATCTAAAGGTGAATCTAGGGAAGAGTAAAGTAATGGTCTTCGAGTGATGTGAAGTCAGTGAATGTACAGTGAGATTGGATGGGGAGGAAATGGAGAATGTGAATGCATTTAAGTACTTAGGTAGTGTGATGAGTATGGATGGAACTTTAGAGGGTGAAGTTCATGAAAGGGTGCAGCAGGGAAGAAAGATTGCTGGTTCCATGAAAGCAGTGATAAAAAGTATGGAAGTGAGCATGGAAGTGAAAAAGCTACTACATGACAGTATTGTGATATCATCTGTAACGTATGGAAGTGAAGCTTGTACCTTGCTGGAGGGACTGAAGTCAAGAGTGAGAGCAGTGGAAATGAGTTATTTGATAGGAGCATGTGGACTCACATGGAGAGACAGGCTGACAAATGAGAAAGTGATGGTGTGGATGTGGATGTGATAGGAAGCGTTAGGAGAAACACATTAAGGTGGTTGGGCCATGTGGAGAGGATGGAGAATGAGCGACTGACGAGGAGAGTGTATATAAGTGAAGTTGAGGGAGGGAGAGGGAGGGGGAAGCCAAGGATGAGATGGGGGCATGGAGTGGAGAGGTATATGAGAGAGGGGTGTGTAAGCTGGGAGCAGGGCAGTGAAATGGCGGGGGACAGAGCGACATGGAGGCGATTTGTTTGTGGCCACCCCTTGCGGTATTAAGGCGTCTGGCGATAGATTAACAGATAGATATTTACCCATTACTGGCAGGGATCTTCTACAGATTAATTACATGGATCCTGTTATAAGAACTTGCTTGTGTACATGAGTGTTTGCATTTACGTTTGACTTTACTCACACAGTTATCTGGTACTGTACATTACAATGAAATTAGGGTGTATACGAAACTACCCTAACAGGAAAACAAAACGGAGATAACTGTTAAGCGAAATGTAGACTTTTTTTTTTTTTTCACCCGAGTAAACACTTTATGATC
Source organism: Coenobita brevimanus (assembly GCF_032717465.1). NCBI lineage: Eukaryota > Metazoa > Arthropoda > Malacostraca > Decapoda > Coenobitidae > Coenobita > Coenobita brevimanus. The sequence continues at coordinate 12,546,555 of NC_137007.1, forward strand.
GTTTTAGAAACAGGCCTTGGTAATGGAAATAGAAGTTAAGATGGCATTATGCTACAAGGGTTAATTTCCCCTGTATTTCCAAAGCTGAGTATTACTGTTTCATTTACCTATAAATCTGTCGATAATGCCTGTCGACAAATGGCGTAGAAGGGATTGTAATTACGGCCAAAAAAATCTCTTTTGTTCTACAAAAAAGCCTTAAAAAAATACAATGGTATATAATAAATTTCATAGAATATACGTCAGCAGGCTACGGTATATTCAGAATGTAACTGTTTGAATCAGGTGACGTCCTGTTAAGTTTATGTTTGGTACTTCCAGAGGATTTTACTGCATTGAGCTTGGAAAATGCCTCTCGTAATGAAGGGATTTTTTTTAAAGCTTTATATAAGCCTGGCATTTCGATAAGTATATCTTAAACTAAACAAAATTGTAAGAAATGGCATGATTAAACAACAACAACAACAACAACAACAATAATAATAATAATAATAATAATAATAATAATAATAAAATAATAATAATAATAATAATAATAATAATAATAATAATATCTAGAAAATAGAAATTGGCATTAGCAGTTTCAATAATAATCACCACATGACAAGCCATCGTTGGACCTGGTGTTTTCAGTTCCCTTCATATAGTCAGCACTTCGAAGTGAAGAGCTGGTGCAGTAGGGCCCCTCTAGAAGAGTGTCATACACATTTGGCGAAGGTGAAACCAACAAAATTCTCGCACAGCAAAAATGGTGGAGCTCAAACTACTTTCTATTGACCTCTGAGGGATCTCAGAAACTACTGGCCCAAATGCGACTATAGTCAATTTTCAGACCTGCTCCCCGACCTTGGGAATCTCCCACAAAAGTATCAGGTCTGTACCTTTGGCTGTTTCTGAGAATCCGCAAATTGGCGGTTTTTATAGGTTTTTGGACGTAACTGGAAAACCAGTACTGGGAACTGGATGATTCTGGGTCATTTGAAGCCACCAGCTGGGGGATTCAGATGGCGAAGTATAATGGCCGTAGCTTTGAAATTGAGCGAATACAAGCAATTTACTTGTTCATAAGAAATAATAGTAATAATAATAATAATAATAATAATAATAATAATAATGACAAGAACATTATAACTCACCACTCGTGTGGTGAGTTATAATAATGAAAAGGAATTTTCGGATCAAGGGGTTAAGTGAATGATATATGCACAGCACACCAGACAAGGAAGCTAAGGCGGCCATATTCCAGATGTCACCGTACTGAAGGGGTTAAAATCACCAACATCCCCACTACTGTAACTAATCAATGCTCAAAGGAAGGCAGTCACATTTTCATTGCCTGTAACAAGGTTAAAATTATCCCCAAATAAAATGGGTATGTACAAGGGAGAAAAGAATAATAATGATGAAAATAACTCGGACAAACAACATACCTACACACGAAGCTTAAAAAAATTATATGTCAGACAGTGTAGCAGAAATCTGACCCAAAGTTTCAGCATTTGAAAGGGTGTCTTTCCATTCCTCTTGCAAAAATCATTCCCAACAGTTGATTATATCTGTCGGTAGTTAACATCAGGGTAATCTGTTACCACAATGTCTGTGCCTAGGATAAAAACTACCAGCTTTAAAACAATATAAAGTGCCGTATGAATACTACTCCGGCATCAGTTGACCCTACCTTGCACTCAGAGGTACACAATACATTAGACTAAAACAACACTGACAAAACAGGATTCAATTCCCGGACAGAGCATGAGACCTTTGAACAGGGTCCACTCGGATACCCAGACTGACTTAAACTCAGGAAGGGACGTGAGTTTTAAAGCAATTGTTTCGTGTTGGGGCTTGTATGAATGTCTGTTGGGTGCGTTCATTGCCAGTCAGTCACACAACGATGTAAGCCCCATAATTGTGTGTGCTTTTTTTTTTTTTTTTTAATCATATAGAAATACTGGAACTACTGGATACTGGTATTTTCTTTGGGAGAATCTAGTTGCCTTGGATGCAACAAGTCGCAAAATACACGATAGTTATTGGAATTTATAAGAAAATTTTGGGACCAAGTGAAAAAAAATCGGTTGTATTTTGATAGGTTACAAGGGTCACATAAGAAAAATCAGTTGTGAAGCTACAGTATACACACAAGAAAGGCAAGCCAGGCGAAAGATCACAGCTGGATGCACAAAATTCGCATAAGAACAGTTGTACTGTTGCATTCCAGAGATATAGCAGCATAGGGTAATAATAATAAAAAAAAAAAAAAACTTTCAAACTCTTCGGCGAGAACATGACAGTGGTGTAACAAGCATCCAGGGCACGGAGTCATAAACTTAAGATCAATTCCCTGCCCTGACCTTAATTTGTTTTTGCAGGAAAGACAACAACAAGACAGAATTTACCCACAGTCTTTGTCATCGTGCGCCGGCGGATCTTCGTTTGGAGAGAAATATTTTTGTAACTTTTGCTAGTTTGAATGATCAGTCTGATTAAAACACAAACTTTATGAGGACAGAAGTGTTAAAAATGATTGCATCTAAGGAGAATAAAATTGTTTCATGGTGGCAAGAATACATTAAGAATGGCGTCATCGTGCTGAATGGTTGAGAAGTCAGCTGTGATGCCCAGAGTTCCATCAACACAGTAATCTCCGGGATGAGGAAGTTTATGGCCTGGGAATATACAGTACATATCACATACCACCATTCCAGATGCTGGTTACATAACCTCCATTCCAGACGCTGGTTTTTATTTGCCTCACTGGCCTTGGGGTTCAATATCGACCCTCCCACTGACTCTAGGCATACCACATATCATACCCCTGGACTTCCCAATCTTATTTTAATTTCTACATAACTTTCACTGGTCATATGGCTCAAGATATAGCTTTCCCACTAACTGTACGGATATCGCAAATTATATTTTATCACCTTACACAAGTGCAACATGTTCTACCAAACCCCACTGACTTACAGAAAGCGTTATGGATCACCTCAATACCGTCATTTCCGAGATAAAAATGATAATCCTCTCCTAATGACACTGGTTGCTTGAGTATAGACTAAGTCTGTGACAGAGTTGATCCAAAAACTTATCTTCCTACAGTTATTAACCCACCCCATCCCGACGTTTTCTGGGCAGTGGTACACCCCATTCCTGACATTTTTGGACCTTTTTTTTTTAGGCTCAAACATTCGCTTTTGGTGAGAAACATCGAAAATTCATAGAGAAATCGCTCACCTGAGGTTTAAAATACTCGATCCAGGTACGAGTACCTCCTTACCTGACTGGGTTTTCTAATAGGCTGGCACCAAAGAAAACGAGTTCTATGGGAGGGTAACTATTTTATCCACTCATAAACAGTATTTATTTATTTACTTGGTACGAATTTATATGTAGTACAAGAGTATACTGGTTTTTAAACAGTAATATAGGCATTATAAGCATTGTTTCACTCACTAACTCTTCACCATTCATGACCTTTTTTCCCACATTACCTGATCATCATTTCTGACTGTTTCTTCCTCTAATGCTATGTAAACTTTGTCCTCCACATTGTCATCGATTGGGGAATCACTCTGGCCCTGAATGTCTTTATTGGCCAGGTCACTGGTAACAGGTGAATTGCCGAGACAATGGCATGCAGGGGGGGGGGAGAGGTTATGCGGTGTAAGGCATTGTCCCTGCTTGGCATCTTGTGCAGGAATAGAGGAAGGTGTCCCATGTATACGTGCCAAAAATCACTCTCGAAATCACTCGCGAAAATTGAAAATTGTACAAATTAGGGACCTTGCAATGTTGCTGCGTTAATTTACGTCTCCGGGATATGAGTGCACATCATGTGAGGACGTGAATTCACGTCTCCGGGACGGGGCGGGTTAAAGATACTGGAAATTTTATGGGACCGATTTTAGTGTCCTCGTTTTCTTGACAAAAATGATAATCATCATGCTCTCCACAACACACACACACACACACACACACACACCGAGAGAGAAGAAGAGAGGGAGGATGTTCGTCACCTCGCTCTGCACTGGCCACCTTTGGCTGCAACTGGCCACACCTAATTACTATCTTCATATGAGTCACGCTCCGTACTAGGCTAAATTAAGTGATCTTCTATTATAGTAGAGCAAGTAGAAGCAAAAGCTTTTGTCCAAATAATACAATACGTCCAATTAGCGCATGAATTCGTTGATACATCATCAGCTGGGTATCGTCTGTCACCAGGCAGGTACGAGGGAGATGCAAACTCATAAGTAGATGTCATCTTTCTAAATGAGAATTACCGTAAGATGAGCACCATCTTTAGTAAAGTGAATATGGAAGGAGTTAAGAGATAAATAGAGAGAACAGGATGATGATTTCTACCCAGAACTGGTTGAAATGGAAACATATAATAAATCAGTAGAGAAAGTGAATAAACTGAAGAAAACTTTTCAAAGTGAAACAGACGAAATTAAGAAGGAATTACGTATGCAGAAGGAAGAAAATGAAAAACTAGTAAAGGAAATAAACAAAAAAGACACAACAATAGATGAGCTGTCACTTGAGGTAATTTCGCTTAGAAGGATGACTAGTGAAATGGTGAGTAGAGTTGTCAACACCATGAGAGTATTATGGAGGAGTTCAGAAATGATACAGAGGCAGTTAGGCAAGCAAGCAGTATGATAGACCAAAACAGTGATAGTGAAGAGAAGATAACCCAGGTAAATGAAATGATGAAAAGTTGCAAAGATGAAGTAGAAACTACATATGCTGAAAAGCTGAAAGTAGGGAAAGAATTTGACACAAAAGTAAAGAAAAAAGCATTAGAAAGGAAGTGAAAGAAATCATTAAAAAGAACCCAAAACTGGTCAAAAATTCAGCAAATATGAACAGATCTACAATAATCACTGGTATAGATGAACAAGAAATAAGAAATTTTCGAGAGACAAAAAGACGGTAAATATAATGAACATACTGAAGGAAGTATCAGAGGATATCTGTGATATTGACACAGAGGAACACAAAAGGCTAGAGAAATATGAGAGAAGTAAGTCAAGGCCCTTGAAGGTAACCTTCCGGAGTGTGAACACTCTGCAGAAAATACAAAAAAAAAATGCAAAGCATCGCATGGAAAAAGAGGAATTAAAATGTGTGGATTAAAAAAATGCCTAGCTTAGGAGGAATTGGGAATACTGAAGTAGAAGATGGAGGAAGCAAAAAAAAAAGAAAGAAAAAGAATGAGGAAAAATCAGAGGAAGAAAAGAGTACTTTTTTTTTTTTTTAACAAAGTAATTAGATTGCAGGTACGAAAGTGGTACATAACGAACAGGGAATAAAAAAGAAGGAAGGTAGTAGACTCAAGCTATGGTAAGTATGTAAACATGATGATGAAGTTGATGTACTCAAATGTAGATGAAATGGTGTCTAAAGTATTGGAGATGAAAGATTATATGAAAGAAAAGGAACCACATATTATTTGCATAACTGAATATAACACCAAAGATATCAAACGATACCCTAAACTTAGTGAAATACAATATATGAAGAAGAGACAGAAATTTAGGAAAAGGAGGAGGAATTATAATATTAACAAAGAAAAATCTGCAAGTCAAAGAAATAAAACTAGATTATATCCCCACAAGCAGACCTGATTGTAGGAGAGATCAGCACATCTGAAGATAAAGTAACTGTAGCAAATTAATACATTCCACCCAAAACAAACACTTGAGAAAAAGACGAATATGAAGACCTGGTAGAATGTACAATTCAGCATTTAAGAGCATTAGTGCATAGAATGAAAGAGGAATCTAAAAGAATTATATTAACTAGAGATTTCAATGCAGATATAAATTGGAATACTCAAGATGTAAGAAGCCATGACTAGGATAAAAAAAAATTCTGGATCTTGTGCAGGAGTATTTCCTAACACAACATGTAAAGGAAAACATCAGAAAAAGAGGACTTGATGATCCATCAGTTCTAGGTCTTTTTCTTAATAGGCAAGAAATTGATAATGACAATATAATTATCACCCTCCATTCGGCAAAAGCGACCATGCAGTATTAAATTGCAACTTCAGGATTGCATATGACATAGTTAACAATGAAGAGAATTACAAAAAAGAGCCTAAATAACAAAAAGGGCAACCATCATGACCTGAAGAAGTGCTTCTCAGAAATAGATTGGGAAAAAGAACTTGGAGCTTGGAGGACAAGGTTTAATTGTTAAATATAGAAAATTTTATGAACTTTATGATACAGGAGTCCAAAATTACATCCCTCGGCACACACACACAAAAAAATGAAAATAGAGAAATGGTTTAAGACAGAAAGTAAAAAATCAAAAGAAAAACGAGGTTTGCTGTGGAACAGATATAGAAGACAGAATAGTGAGAGGGCATATAACAACTATAAACAGACAAGAAATGATTATACAAGGATAAGGAGAGAAGCTCAAAGACAGTTTGAGGAAAACATTATAAAATTACAGTGAAGTCGCCTAAGGCGCAGCTAATTAGTTCTGGACCAAGCCCGCGCCATAGAAAACCATGCCATACAAATAACTAAACCTATGGGAAAAATGGAATTTGGTTCTGGACGTTTCCAAAGTCCTCCTTTTCGCCCCACTTTTCTCCGTTTATCAACACTTTACACATGCACACAATTAACTAATCAGTCAATGCATATATTACACGTAACAATAGCCACAAAAAACGGGAGGGTGTTCTGCATTGTGTCTACTGGGGCAATACCACACGCTGCAGATCGAGTGAAAAAAAGCTCGGCCAAGTAGACACAGATCAGCTGACTGACCAAAACATTAAAGATGGCAGAGGGTGCCTGGTCAAGCACTGATTGAAGAAGTTAATTTGACAAAATCTGTATGCTATATACGAGATGATGATAACGGGAGGCATTATACTTCATCTTAGTTCAGATAGGTGCTTATCAGTAACCCATTCATAGCGATTTTATGAACAAACCTATATAAACTAGTCACAGTACCCAAAGAATCTTTAATGTTTCATTACGTAACACAATGAATTTGGTGAAATTTAACCTCCTCATAAGAAAGAAGAAAGTTCACAGTTGGAGCACTTGTATGTGGAGCTGAAGTGGTTGCCATCTTCTGTATTTACAAACAGGGGAGCGTGCCGCCAGGGGAATTTGCATATGCTTTTCAAACCTTGCCGCGCCCGCACCATAGGTAGTTTAAGCGCTTGGCTAGTATTGGGGGGGGTTCTGGCACCTTGCCGTGTCATAGTAAACTGTGCCATAGAAGTTCGTGCCATAGGCGACTTGACTGTAGTGATCAACCTAAGCTATTTTACAGCTACATCCGAAGCGAAACTAAAGTTAAAGATAAAATACAGTCCATTATGAACGAGGGGATCACCTATACACAAGAGAAAGATATTTGTGAGGTACAAAATAAAAATTTCTAATCAGTTATTACAGAAGAGAATAATTTTGAGAGATGTTATGGAACATGCATGCCCGCACATATTACCAGATATACAAATATCAGAAAAAGAAGTACAGGAAGAGTTAAGTAAATTAGACAAAGGAAAAGCATATGGTCCTGACCAAATTTCATGTTGGGTGCTACATGGACGTGCAGAAGAGTTAAGCAGACCATTATATAATTATAATATTCAAGGAATCTTTCAAGGTAACACTACCCGATATTTGGAAGAAAGCAAACATTGTCCCCCTATTGAAAAATGGGACTAAACAGAATCCACTCAACTACCGACCAGTATCACTGACCAGTGTTGTAAGATACTAGAAAAACTGATAAGAAAAGTTTGGGTAAACCATCTAGAAGAACACAGTACGATAAAAGAAAGGCAATTCGGTTTCAGAAAGGGAGAATCGTGTGTTACTAATCTATTAAACTAAAATTATAAGAGTTACAGAAGCATTACAGAAAAGAGAAGGAAGGGTTGACAGTATTTATTTAGAATGAAGAAAGCATTTGATAGAGTACCGCACCAAAGACTTTTAAGGAAACTGTACCATCAAGGAGGAATCCAAGGCAACCTGTACTGTTGGATGCAGGGGTTTCTCAGAAAAAGGAAAATGAGAACAGTACTGATGCGAAATTACTCATCATGGAGGGAAGTGACCAACGGAGTTTCACAGGGCTCAGTGCTGGCAACAATTATGTTTTTAATATACAGTATATAAATGACATAGACAGTAACACTGGGAATGGAAGCTATTTAAATATGTGTGCTGATGATGCAGAAATACAAGGGGAAATTACTAACACATTCTTGTAGAGAGCTACAAGAAGAATTAAATAAACTTCATGGATGGAACAATAAATGGCAAATGGTATCTAAAGTGGACAAGTATCATGCAATTAAGTTTGGTAAAAGTGAAAAAAGACCAGACTGGGATTATCAGTAAGGAAGTGAAACCCTACACAAATCAGAATGGGAGAAGGACTTAGGAGTGATAATGAATAACAGACTATCTCCGGCTGACCACATCAGTGAGAAGGTACATAACGTGTATACACTGCTTGATATGAGAGTAGCATTCACATTATTATAAATGAAGACATGCTAAGAATGATAAAAACATCATTCATCAGACCAACCCTGGAGTATGCATCAGCAGTCTGGAATCCTCATCTCAAAAATATACATAGATAAGACTGAAAAACTACAAAGGCCAGCTACAACATGGGCACCAGGCTTAAAGGATCTAAGCTACGAAGAAAGGTTAGAAACACTGAATCTACCAACACTACAGGAGAGAAGGAAAAGAAGAGACATGATTATGCTATATAGATGCATATCAGGGAAAGAGAAAGAAGACATAAATGAATATATAACCTGTGGGGATGCATCAGCAAAAGGACACTGCAAAAAACTACATAAAAAGAGAGGCAATAAAAACGTAAGGAAATTCAGTTTCCCAAATAGGGCAACTGATCAGTGGAATGCACTACCGAATGAATTAGTGTGTGCCAAAACTATTCATAGATTTAAGGACATGTATGAAAAAAATGGTTTACTGCACGGACAGTACAAGCTTGACTCATTCCTGTAAAGACGCAATTAGGTAAACACACACACACACACACACACACACACACACACACAATGGGGCGGAGTACCAGTCATAAGAAGGATCTCTACTAAGATAACGTTGTTGCTTTTTTTTTTTTTTGCGTGATCATCTCTAGGACTGGCTCTCTCCATCTCTCTTCCACTAACGATTTTCGGAAACGAGGTGCCTCACTGCTGTAGACTTAGTGAATACAGCGGTCACACTACATTACACCGCCATACCACGAGGCAGGTAATTAATCGAAGGATGTAAACAATGTCCAATAGGTATCTCCTAAAACCACCAGTTTTCAGGATAAAATTTATTGTGCATGCTTTATAGATTTCCCTTTTTATATTGTATTGATAGTAATAGCAGGCATCAGCATAGTGTGGCTACTAATGTATGATAATGTCACACGTGTCGTCCATTGCTTCAAAACATAAGGGGGAAAAATGAATATACGAGAATATATCTGTGCCAGTGTACCTTGAAAAATTACTGTTCTATCGCTCTGATGGCTGGGTTTTATAGGGGAATCACGACATTCCCGGGCATATGCAGTAACTGAACCAGTTCAACAGAATAGTGGTGCTGGTGGCAGGAGCTGGGATGAGTGCAATTGTTTAGACATCAGCAGTAAGATAGTACCTGATACGGGTGTCTGTTGTGCACGTGACGTAACTTTGATGGTAATGAATCACCACAGGATATGCAAATAAATAGATAAATATAAGATTCAGTATTTATTTCATACGGATAGATAGATAGATATTTTTATTGACCACGAATTCGTATAACAAAGTTGACAAGAATTTGGTATACAGAATGGTCCATAATAAGAATACATGTACTTTAAAAAATATTATGTAAACTGTAAACCAGCAGTCTGAACCTGCGATCGTAGAAAGCACATACAACACTAACATGAAATAATACAAAATAGTGTAAAGGAAAACTAAGATGTACATATTAAACATACACATTTGATGGGCTATTTTACACACCATGGCATAATTATTTTTCTGCACTAAGTCATTAATGGTGGTCAGACTGTAACGTTGTCTTAAATGTAATGTTCTTACACAATCATCTAATACATGTTTTTCAGTTTGAATATAGCCACACGAACATACTCGTTCTTCAGCTGGAAGTCGACTCCTACCTCGTCTGTACCAGCGTCCCTCTCCATCGTGAGGGAATGAGCACTCACACGTAAGCTTCTCCATGACACCCACTCATGTTCGATTACCTTGGTTTTTATTTTGTACAGTCAGATCGGGATTCACGATGTTACATATGAGAAACCTATTTGAAATCGATGTTATGATCTTTTGCTTAACATTTTATTGGACAATCTGAACATCATCAACGTCACACGGTAACAGATCTTTTAAATAAGGAGATATCTGACGCTTATTATCCAAAGTGATGTGTATGGCTTGACCTAGTGAGTCGTCTATCACATTACTTCTGTGTTTCCACACATTTATGACAAACTTACGTTGCTTGGCTTTAATGACGGCGCGTAAAGAAGGATACCGTAGCTCCAGTAGGCACATGTCGTTACTTGTTGTCTTTCTTACACCTAACAGTGTTTTGTGCTCCATATATACAATCTGTTCATAGGTTTTGTATTTACGCTCAACCAAGATTCACAGCCATATATTATCGTAGACATGAAAGTAGCTTCAAACACTTTCTTTTTAACATAAAAAGGGACATCATTGATGTAGTGAACAAGTGATATAAACTTGAGAACGTGGCATAACTAAAATTGGGCATGTAATCTCGTAGCAGAAGATGTAGACCCATCAGCTGTAAAAGGACTGCCTAGACGCACATAATACTCACATACATGTATGGTTAAATTAATTATATGCAAAGCTTCCGGTACACATTACTTTCATTCAAAACCATAAAGGTAGTTCTCCCTTCGTTTACTTTCATACAGTGCGATTCACAAAACTGGTCTAACAGTCTGGTCTTATGTCTCGTACCCTTTCTGCTGGTTGACAAGAGCACCGTATCATCCATGAAAACGGGGACGTGCAACCATGCTAGGAAGCCATCGACCCCACAGTTTTGTTTGATCAGTTTGATCAGATCTTTTACAAAAAATAAATAAATAAATAAAAAAGTTGGAGAACCCTGGCAAACACCAGTTGTAACAGCAATTATCGCCGTACCCACAACATTGCTGGTTACCTTGTACATAGCAGTTACTGCCAACAGCATTGAAGTACTGCACCCTAAACGTTTTAAAACATGTAACATTATGTCACGTGATTCTCGATCATACACTTGCGCAGAATCAATGAAGGTAACATATTACTTGAATTTCTTCTGTCTCGCCACATCAAACAGTAGCCGCAAGGATACTAGATGGTCGAGACAGCCTGTCCCAGACTGACTGACACCCTGCTCACGATATGAGGAAAAACATCTTATTGGCTTAGAACACAGAACCATATCATATAATTTAGCTAAGCGATTAATGACGCTGATGCCTCTGTAATTTGATGTTAACGCTCGCGAGCCAAACTTAAATATGGTAAATAGTCTTGCCGTTACCCACGACGATGGATAGGTGGCACCCATACATATCGTGTTAAAAATTGCCGTTATCGTTAAAACCTAGACAGCTGGTAGCAGTCTTGTCACTCCGAGTGGTATACCGTCTGGCCCACTTGTATTGTCGCATTTCAATCTTTTGATCTGATCTAACACTTCTTGCAGAGTTATAGGGTCATTTAACAGTGGTATGTAAACGTCATTTTGCAAAGAATTGACACTGCATTCGTGTACACCTGTAGGATTATACACATGATCAAAATGTTCGAAAAATTCTATGTCTGTGGGCAGTAGGGTAGCATTAGGTGTAATGTGGGTGTAATTTACATCACTGCGCCAGTTAGTTTCACGCCATGGCTGAGCACCATCATTATCCTGTAAACGACGGTCCCATCCATCTCCCAGATCATCCCTGTCGGGAGTGTAACAGGACCATACTATTATACGTACAACCATACAACACATCACATACATGTTTTACCACTGTGTCAACATCAACGTCAAGCATAAATACGTCACGCTGTGCTACTGACTGTGTAAACTTTTCAGGATCTATGTTATTGGCTCTAATACGACGTTTTATAAAACAAGATGATGTGGTATTGTGCAACAGGGAAAAGAGGTGATGGTTCGGCCACTTTTTATAAAAATATGTAAAAAAAAAAAAAAAAGAGGAAGGAGTATTAATAGCAGCTACAGTTCCATAGTGCTAAAATGCTGCCCCATGCTTCGGCTGATACATGTGTAGTCTTCAAATCTTTAGCTCTCTAAGCTTTTGATGAGGATGTTAGGGAAGAGAGGTATCTAAAACGTCCGAACTATCCCTCTCTGTCGGGATGGTTCGGTCACAACAGTGGAATGATTCGGCACATATAATACTTGTCCAAATCATGTAATAAAATGGTGGTAATTAATCACACCTCAATAATTTACTGAAACAAGCCTATTTCATTGTATCTGACAAAAACTGCTCCATATACTACACCTAATCCCTTGAAATTATTTTACTTTGACAAGGGAAAAAAATGGTAAATAAACTTACCAATGACAAACACACACACACACACACACACACACACACACACACACACACACACACACACACACACACACACCTCGTTTAGTCGTGCGTCTATAATTATCTTAATGAAATATGAATATTGTAAAAGTAATTCAATCAAGAATAACATTTTTTCTTTCCCACCATAAGAGGGATGGTTCGGCCACTGACGAACCATTCCATTCCTCCAGTGGCCGCTTCATCCCGAAAATATATAATGATTTCCTTACGACAATTAAATCTATCACACAAATGTTTGACATCATTATGTTACAGTAATATCTTCTAATATCGACGATACTTCCACACAATATAATATAGCTGCGAATCCACACATATTCACGACTGCAGAGCTTACGACAATCAGTCAAAGAATTTCAAAGGGCTTGCAAAAAATCACAAAATCTGATGTCCATCAGTAAGTATGACGGTCACTACCCTCCAATTCTGTCAGCTCAAAGGTCATCAACTCTTACACGTTCACGCAAAATTTCGCTAGCACATCGCCCATACGATTTACAAAAACGTCAATGTCCGAACCATCCCACCGTCCGAACCATCACTGCCCTTACCAATAGTGTGACGTCCCAAGAGTGACGCGCGACTGGCAAGGCAGTCTAGGTTAGTGGTTGATGCATTGACTACAGCACTGATTGGTGCATGGTCTGAAGGTAATGCTCTGTCTTGAGTTACCTTGAATTCATTAATATATTTAATCATATTCTGAGATACTATACATGAGCCTTGTTCTGACACCTAGTCTTTGCCTTGATGGTATGTAAGTTTGCTGGGGAAGGATTTCACTCCATAATACAAATTGACAACTATACTCCATTTTTTTTTTATTGAAGCGAAGATGCACTTGACAGGTTGATGATGACTAGATGAATGCAACATGTCCAAAAAATATTTACTAGCCCAAATTTCCCCCTCAGATATTTGTTGTCAGTTAATAATGCTAGATTATGAAGTAATGTTGCATTCAGCCAATAATCACCAATCTGCCAAGTTCATCTTCGCCTCGATAAAAAAAAACGGAGTAACTTTTCATCCATACACATTCCCAAAAGCAGAACAGCATTATCATTTGGTTCTACTGGGTCAGGTAGTTATGGATACGAACAGTCATGTAACTCAAGCCTGTCTGGCAATTCATGCAGGGCGTTACCACACCAAGCGTTGATATCACCCATGACAACACAAGCACCTCCCTCCACATTTGCTTTCACGTTTTTCTTATACGTTGGCTAGCAAAGCACGACAGTAATACGGGGAGTCCAGGGGTGGCACTTGACAAAAACCAAATAACATATCTAGAAAACTTTATAACTTGACGATACTAGGTCGCTTATTGAGGTGTTCAGCTCTAGAATACTATGGGATATATACTGTTTTATCAAAACACATGTGCCTTCTGAATGAGGACTATCAGTATTACGACTAGGATAAGAAACATCCAGGAAATGAAATGACCAGTGGAGTCTTACTTTCACAAAAACACATATCATAATTTGACAGTGTATTGTACACGTAAGGTTTTTCAAGTTTGGTTCTTTCCAAATCAATGTTACAAGACAATATACTTAGGTCTGTGTTCGTTTTAAAAAGAATGAAGCTTCCAACTATGAATAACCACACCGTCTCAGTAGAGTTTTCTTTCTTTCACGTCTTGACGGATGTGTGTGTGTGTGTGTGTGTGTGTGTGTGTGTGTGTGTGTGTGTGTGTGAGAGAGAGAGAGAGAGAGAGAGAGAGAGAGAGAGGAGGGGGGGAGCGCTACCGAAAAATGAGAAGGAAGAAGGACGAGATGGGTGAAAAGGAGAGAATGAGATGGGCTGTAATTGTGAAGGGACAGGACGAAGGTATATACAACCAGTGGAGATGGTCTGTTTTATTTATATCGCAGTTTTATCCACGAAAATAGGATACGTACCTCAGTCCCCTGTCCCATGGGTCTTACAGGTCGGTTGCTGTTGATCAACCCTGTTCTGTCTGGCCGAGCAGACCCATGAACCAGAGGCAAGCAACTTTCTTTGTAGGGTTGTCCCGTGCAGTGAACTAATGTTCCCTTGCGATTGACAGCGCTTCCATCAGCGAGGCGCGGGGAAAAGGGTAAAGGTTTGGTTCATAGATGGATGCTGCATTTGCGTCATTTCACCTAGTTAACAGGGGCACCATAGTAGTCTCCACATCACCCTGTTACATGGTTATATGGTTACCACCAAGCACTGTAAATGGTTTCCTGGTTTGTTACTCAGTGTAGAACCATCTGAAGGGGAAAGAAGATTATAAACTGTGACATGAAGGAATGGGAGAAAGAGGAAGAGAGGACTGCAGACACAGAAATAGAATGATTGAGGTGAAGAAAGATGTAGGCGGCACATCAGGTGGGTGGAAGATGGTCGCCACCACCTACCACCTTAAAAGTCGGTAAGATCCCACTTTTGTTAATACACAACCCTAAATGAGACAGCCTAGCTTGTATTCAATTATCAGCGTAGTATTTGGAGTCTCTGTTGTGTACACTCGACAAGAGTTCCGACTGGCCCACCTGGTCGCTAACGTGGCACAGCGCGTGTGTGTCTTCGTGCGTACTGTACAATCGCGTTCATGATTCCCTGAGACACCTGTGGTGGAGGGTGTTTGGCCACTCAGTGTGACGACTTAAAGGGACTTGGTCATACAACCATGATATTGTGAGATATCCAGACTTTTCTATAATACGTTTACTACTGTTAAGTAACTAATAAGCAAACCCGCAGTATGTAGAGGAATTTACTAATGTATTAATCACACGTCCGTAGGAAATTGTTAGGGAGTTGAATGGCGGACAACAAACCACGCAACATATTTCTTCATCTTTCAAGCTATACTGTATGTAATCAATAGTAGGAAGAATTATTTCAGTAAAATTATTCCGTGTTGTATTACCATATGTGCAATGATACTGTCCATCATTATTGTTTATATCGCACCCATCTCTTTTTTCATGATCTCTCGTTTATTAGAAGCGGTTTCATTTTCAGCTTCAGTGTGTTTGCTCATTTCGCTCATAGATAAACTTTAACTGCAATGATAACCAAATGATATAAAGAGATTTCCGTATCACAGACTGATCTAGCCAGTGCACACACACCTTAAAATCGCTCCTGTCTTGCCTTGCCAGATAGTGGATCAGACACTTCGCCAGTGATTTATTTGATACAAAAATCAGATTGTTTCCATAAACTGTATACTGGCAATTTCTGTTTGTAAAATTAATAGATCACACGAAGATGTGGTTACTGGCTGCTACAGCCTTCGTAAATCATAATCCTCTCTTCCCTTTCTGCCAACTCTCGTTGCTGGAAACTCACTCCCATCTTCCCCTCCCCCCACTCCCTCCCTCCGCGAACTCCCTACCTCTCTCACTCTCCCCTTCCCCCTCTAAACAGCCAGTTCCTTTACCTCCTACCACCTGGCTCAGGAAGTAAGGTCGCAGAATCTCTCTCCTTACAACTTAAACGTATAGTGGTTATCTGCCTTAATAACCCCACTGCTGCCATTTAGTCATTCCTATTGACAGTCTCTGTCTGTCTGTCTGTCTGTCTCTGTCTGTCTGTCTGTCTGTCTCTCTCTCTCTCTCTCTCTCTCTCTCTCTCTCTCTCTCTCTCTCTCTCTCCCTCCCCGTCACCCTGGCCAATTCACCCCAGATGTTACGCAAGCCGTGTGTCCCAGTCCGTAGTGCCTCAGGGCGCTCCAAGGGGAAGCGGGGATAACGAGGAGGCCACTATCTAAGTCGCTGTATCGTTGATGGGTTGATGGGTTAATGATCGTTTGAAGTTGTTTGTATTACAGTTTTAGGACGTAGCCAATATTTATCACAAACCTAGCACAGAGCAGAAATATAAACCATGAACCAGGCCGAAGATACTCTCGTCCTTCTAGGTCGACCTGCTGGCAAGCAAGCAAGTGGAAAGGCTATGAGGATAAGTGGCAACACCCCAGGAATATCAAAGACAACAGTTTCATTAAGGCTGACGTGTTGGGTATGAAGTGGAAACCTGAACAACAAACCGAGGGAATGACCACCAAGGAAGATCACGGCCGAAGATGATAGACAGATGCGAGAAACTGCAGAAATAATCCTTTTACCAACGCGGCGGCCATATGAGAATAACTACAGCTAGATGCGACTGTTCGGACTGTGCGAGTTGTCGATGGTGTTCAGCACAGGACATCGGCCAAAAAACAGCAAATAACACCTGGGCATTGTGAGGGCAAGTATAGATTCGCACAGAGCCATGTGCAGGATGATCTTATTTATTGGGCTCGTGTTATATTCACCGACAAAAAAAAAAAAAAAAAAAAAAAAATCTCAACAACATGCGGGAAGACATACTGCTGGAGGAGAATAACAAAAGGTTTAATACTGCAAAAAGCATCACACATGCCTGTTTATATGCAGGTAAATATAATGAGTGTATTCCACTTAGATATTAAACAAGACATATCTAAGCCTGTTGTTTACATCAGAACATATTTCATATGCATGCAGAGTTGGTTTCAAGGTAAACAATAAGAAGAACTCAGAGTGCAACATCCGTGCCACACAATTTGTCTATGGTCGAAACTTTTGAACCTATCCTGTAACCTTTACCTACGACTGAAAAATGGGAGAAATGGAGTTCCCCCGAGCTAAGCCCTGTATTGGACTATATAGCCCCGCTAGGGTTACAGGAGGGAGCTACCCCTCCCGGCACGGCAGCCCGGGCGAGGCTCGAACTTACAATCCCCCGATCCCAAGTCCAGCGCGCTACCACTGTGCTACCGCGCCCCCCTTAGCTATGACTGAGTATCGTAAAGTCCAGTTACTAAATGTATGGACCCTCAGTCATTCGACGAATATTGGTACGTCTTTGATTAGAGATGTGCTGGTTGACCTTATTTTTGATACTAACCTTTACTGTTGTCCTCGAAATACAATCACTTCATTCTTGTCTGATCTTAGCCCCTCCCAGGCTCTGTCCAGATCGAGTAACTTGCTGAAACAAAGGGCAGAATCATAGCCGTTACCTCTGTCCAACGGTTCTGAAATATTATTCACTCCATCCTATCCTCATCCTCAACTTTATTACCACATTTGGTCTATACCTGGTTAAAAAAAAAAAAAAAAAAGTTAACTGATCATGCACTTGAGATATGACCTTGTTCGGCCATAATTCAGTAATCTGTGATACTGTGTTCAGTAGGATGTCTGATATTGCCACAAACGGAAGGACTGGCAGGCAAACCAAAATTACTTAAGCACATACCCCCTTGCGTAACACGCACGGGTGGCACAACACACCAAATAACATTTGTTCTATTTTCCCAATAACATATACAACGGTCAAAACATAAAAACAAACAAACAAACAAAAAACTAGTAATGGGCATGTCTTGCGTAACGTGTGGGTATGGTATGTTTCCATGGGGTGGGTTGTCTCTCTCCCACTGACGGACCTTTTACAACAACAAACATCTTGAAATTGTTGAAGAGAAATTTCTGCCTTCTCTCCTTGAGCAGGGCTACCCTTTTCCCGGGCTGATTCTGTTTGCCCATGACAAATGGCCTGTGCACACATCCCACATCTCCCAGAGATGGTTTGACGAACACCTCAGCCTGGAACTTCTGGACTTGACAAGTCAGGGTTGTGATATGAGCCCCATCGAAAGCATGTGGGGCAGCATGGTATACACATGGGATGAAGGGGAACGAACGACACAGCAGGCTGTGATTGTTGCTAATGATGTGTGGACTAAATACTAGATACATAGTGGTTTATAGCAATATCTTCTAATCTTAAACAGGGTGTCTGCAGCAGACATAGAAAACACTGATTTTTCCTTGTTAGATAACTGTCACAATTACTGTTTCTGCTACACGGTCATGATGTTCATGTGCAGTTAGGCTGCATAATGTGAAATATATTTTCTACGTTAAAGTATTGTCATTAAATATACTTTATCTTTGCAGATGCTTTAACTGCATACCTGTACTACTGAAGGAGAGAGTGAATATCAGGCAAGGTATTGTCAGATATAAATGGCACACGAAAACTTATCATCCATCAATAGTGTATGAATGTTATACAGTATTAACAAACACTGTGGGAATATCAGCAGATTTTTTACGTCATTCAAAGACACATTGCCTCATATATTGTTGGTACGGTGTCATGCGGTTATGCATAACCTAGATAAATTTATTCTACCATTAATCTGTTTGTATATGACGGAAAGGAATTAACACAAATGGTAAGCGATATAATCATCAGAGTTATAAGGGTGAAACTGACATGGGCTTTTTTGGAGGGGAAGAGAGCAAATGGAAGGTCGGTTTTGAAACCTGCAGATAAAATGAGAAGAAGAGACGAGAGAACTTGGTAGGGAAATGAATATCATCTGTTTGCTAAGACTGAATGAGGAAGGTGGTGGCAAAGTCGATAACTCTGTTGTTCCAATGGACGCAGGTTTGTATCTTGGTTGAGACAGGAAGCAGTATATGAGTATGAATTTCGTTAAAAACAGACTTTAATGATTTACCATTAGACCTGCTGACATGTCACAAAAACACCCAAACTAATATTAATACACCAATACGAAACATCCTAAAATGGATGTGGATGTTAGTGCCGAAATGGTGTCTTATGGAGGTGAATGGGTTTCAGGAAGACTGCTGGGCGTCAGGGAATGGGCTCTTAACTCTATGTTCTGAGTCACACAAAAAATAAGTAAATTACAGTGTGGAGTGCCCTTCTGCTTGCAGTAGTCCGCTATATGCTGCTCCTGCTGCTGTTGATGATGATGATGATGGTCCATTTGGCCTGGAGACAGAATTAGCCAGCATGCCTTTGAATGTGCTATACAGGATCATCTGTAAACTCAGCGTATAGAGCAATAGACTACTTATCATAATCATGAACATATAAACAACACCCATGCTGGTTTACTTTTATACAGCCGAACTCTTCAGCTTTTTGGAAGATTCGATCCCGAGCGCGAGAATGCAGGCTAAATCTCCAACTTACGTTCTTGACCATAAAGGTATCGGTCCCACGTCAACTGGGGTGCGTTGGACAGGCCTTCTTATTGCGCCACGCATCTATGAGCCACGGGGACGTGGAGCCTAAGTGGGAGGCTCTCGTTACCGTGCGTAGATGGTGAGCCTCCTACCAGTGGGACACAGCTGTGACAGATTACGACAAGCAAGAGCCATACACATTTCAGATCGATCTGATGAAACAACATTGCCAATATACGTTGTTTTTACATTTATGTTATTATACATTTGAGTCATCTTATGTATGAAATATATGGTTGAACCGTCATCATACCAGTATATTATAATTATTGCAGAGTGAATATATAGGTCATAATAATACACCAGTACGACACCTCGAACCTCTCGTTATTGCCAATGGGAGGAAAAAAAATGTCTTCTTTTCTAATTCATTTAACCATATTAATACAAACTTTGGCTGAAATCTCATCACATCCAATGTATTATATTTATCCTATTATGCATGTAAGCAAATACATATCAGAGAGACAGCGACTTAGAGGTCAGTGACTTCCACAATACCCTCGCCAGCCCCCAGAGCACCCTGTGGCACGACGAACTGGCGACACACAGTTCGGGTAACATATGATGTGAGGTAGCCTGAGAGAGAGAGAGAGAGAGAGAGAGAGAGAGAGAGAGAGAGAGAGAGAGAGAGACTGTCAACAGGAATGACTAAGTTTCAACAGTGGGGTTATTTAGGCAGATAACCACTATATGTTTAAGATGTAAGGAGAGAGATTCTGCGATCTTACTTCCTGAGCCAGGCGGTAGGAGGTAGAGGAACTGGCTGTTTAGAGGGGGAAGGGGAGAGTGAGAGAGGTAGGGAGTTCGAGGGAGGGAGTGAGGGGAGAGGAAGATGGGAGTGAGTTTCCAGCAAAGAGAGTTGGCAAAAAGGGAAGAGAGGATTATGATTTACGATGACAGTTGCAGCCAGTAACCACATCTTCGTGTGATTTATTAATTTTACAAACAGAAAATGCCAGTATACAGTTTATGGAAACAATTTGATTTTTGTATCAAATAAATCACTGATGAAGTGTGTGCTCCACCATCTGGCAAGGCAAGACAGGAGCGATTTTAAGGTGTGTGTGTACTGGCTAGATCAGTCTGTGATACGGAAATCTCTTTATATCATTTGGTTATCATTGCAGTTAAAGTTTATCTATTGACGAAATGAGCTATGACAGTAATGAAAAAAACTCATACTTACGGTTATTTTTACTTGTCTTGTAAGATATAATTCGTAGCTACGTGTCAGTTTTAAGAAGTGATTGGCAACCCAGTCATTCATCCTTCTCCTAGACACAACGAATGTGTGAATACGTCACGGGCTGCAGGCGTACCAACTGCCTGACACAAGCCACACTCTTATACTGTACCAGGTTTTTATGTTGCCAATAGTACATGGCCGACAATTTTTCGAATCCCCAAGCTTCATCCTCTGTACCGTGTTATATTATAATCTGGCCATTGTATTATGCTGTGATACAGGCTAATAAACTTTGTGTGATTGTTTGGGATAATGAGCCGTGCACTATACAATTTATAAAGTCTGAGTTATGTAAAATAATTCTTCCCTTGTCCTGTGGCATGAGCCACGAAACGGGCTGAGTTGTAGATCAGAAACAGTGGATAAGTTCACCCACAAATGGCTTAATGTAGGGGTGTTAGGACTCCATATTATAATTACAAATCATAATAGATAAATAGATAAATAGATAGATAGAGAGACAGATAGAAGCAGGAAGTCAGATGATGAGAAGGTATTGTGTGTGCGAGAATCGAGCAATGCTAAACATGCTTACACACTCTTAACTCAAGGAATGCTTTATAGGCACACGACAGCGGCTCGTGACCATACACACACATACACACGTCCTCACACACAGGCTTCTAGAACTTTCCAACCACAGTGTAACACACGTGACACGACCCCTGTTTCACCAGAATTTAGGAAAGAGAGCTCAGAAGGAGACAGGCCACAGAACAGGCAGGTAGTAGGGAGAAGGGCTTAGCAACATGGAAGAGAGAGAGAGAGAGAGAGAGAGAGAGAGACAGGGAGGTAGCTAGCAGGACTCTACTTAACTTCACTCGTGTGTGAGAGACTTTGTTAATATTTCCAAGACAAATAAAAATAATCCCATACTATTCTTTACCTCTCCTGTCATTACATGACAAATGGGAACGAAGATTATCTGCTTACAAATCTACTCACGTATAACAACCGCTCGTCCACAAGTCTAATAGATAACTTCTCTACAAGTAACTACAAAGTCCTTTTTATGACATTTGGTGGCAGTGGTGGGATACGAACCTCGTCTACGAATCAACAGTGAATTCCTACAAAATATCAAGATTGAAAACAAAAAATACCTCTCACAACCAACAACTCACAACCAGCTTCTGACAGTATTCTCTCCAACCAGCCCCCTCCGTCTCCCTGATCATCACGCTGATTTAGAAGTGATCACACGACGTCTTGCCAGTAGTTTAACAAAGTACTGATACAATCTTGCAATTTCTACGACGAACCAACGAACTACAACCATCTACAATCAACTACAAGTAACAACTCCACGAGTCGTCTGTTTAATCTTCTACACGCACTTACAAGTAGCGGCAGTCTTCATCCCACAACGAGTAAATCACAAGAAAAAAGGACCAAGAATACATCAAGTAAGAAAAAACAAAACAAACAAACGAAGAGTGAGATACGACTCACAACTCATAACCAACAGACCTCACCCTCCTCTCTCTGCTACATCCATCCAACCTCCACCGCTGACGCAGGAGTGAAGAGGTCAAGACGACGAAGCAAATACCAAGTCCATATTCACAACTCATCCTACTCACTCATCTTCACTCAAGTTACTCATCGCTACTCATTTACTCACCACAGCTACCAGTGTGGGAAGTCGACGTCATCATGCGTGCTTGCTGAAAAGACGCCACGTCAGTCAACTCACCACCTGCACCATCACTAACACCATTCCCACCACGGTAAAAATTAGTGAGTTACATAGTTACTTCATTTATACAATACACAGTGATAGACAACACATTTTTGCACAAACATATAAAACGTGCTGTATAGTTACAACTTAAATACATATACCTACTTCAATTATCTTCATAATTCAATCATTAAATACTTGCACCAACAGTAAATATTCTACACAATATATATTCATTCATTTATTATAACATTTATTTACTACCAACGAGTGTTACCATTTATACCTACGTAAAATACGTGTTTCATACATACAGCTATACATTATTACATCTACAAAGTAATAAAGAAAATATACCATCACAGTTACTCAGTGAGCGATTAAAAGAACTGTATTAAACATTTATTATATTAAGCTACCTAGTGGAAACATATAAATTAAGTTACAAGGAAAACCAGAAAAAAAAAATGGCCAACACAAATGACGTTAGCAAGAGTGAACATCTTCAACACAATCGTGAAGACAATGATTTCCACACAGTGCTGACACATATATTGCCCACGATAGGTACAAATGAAGAACAAGTCAGTGTATATAGTTAATACTGTATATAGTGTATATATATTTTTTATATAAAATAACAAAATATGGGACTATATATCATTTTCAGTAATATCTGTGCAATATAAACTAAACCCTAAAAAAGGGTGCTAAGGGAATTAGCCAGCAATTATGCAACCTCGGACAACACAGAAAAAGCATAGGTAAACGAAGAAAAACAAACTATAGAAAATCAATACATACAAAAAAAAAAAAAAAGAAGAAAGAAAGAAAGAAAAAGTAATAGAGTAAGATCACATAACAAACAAATGAAAATAAGTGTAAGTTTTACTACTATTGCCAAAATACCACATAAACTACAAACAATATGTAACAATTATGTAACAGTTGCATTAACAAGATGTAACTTTTATGTAACTTTAACTACAATTATGTAACTACAAACAATATGTAACCATTATGTAACAGTTGCATTAACAAGATGTAACTTTTATGTAACTTTAACTACAATTATGTAACTACAAACAATATGTAACAATTATGTAACATTTGCATTAACAAGATGTAACTTTTATGTAACTTTAACTGCAATTATGTAACTATAAACAATATGTAACAATTATGTAACAGTTGCATTAACAAGATGTAACTTTTATGTAACTCTAACTACAATTATAAGGCCAACACAATTATGTAACAGTTGCATTAACAAAATGTAACTACAGTTATAAGGCCAACACAATTATGCATTACCACAATATTATGTAACAATTCATAAAATATTACAATTATGTATTACCACAATATTACTACAATATTATGTAAAGTCATACCATTATACCACAATTCTGTATTACCAGAATCATCTTACAAGTTAGGTGAAATATTAGACATTACTAAAGGGATAACTCAATATGTAAGGTAATAACCTAGCAGTATTACCATTGCACAATTATATACGTATGTCTGTTATACATACACAACTTACAAAATGTCATACAACAACCATTGCATTTATTCAAATATGTATACAACTTGTTTAAAATGTAATATTACTGAATCATTGCAATTTACTATGAATATTATATGTATACAATATCATAATCAATATTATGTACTAATAGATTAGCATATGTCAATGATAATTGCTGTCGGAGGACCTCCAGCGGCTTGTGCCGAGCATATGTTAGGACTCCATATTATAATTACAAATCATAATAGATAAATAGATAAATAGATAGACAGAGAGACAGATAGAAGCAGGAAGTCAGATGATGAGAAGGTATTGTGTCTGCGAGAATCGAGCAATGCAAAACATGCTTACACACTCTTAACTCAAGGAATGCTTTATAGGCACACGATAGCGCCTCGTGACCATACACACACATACACACGTCCTCACACACAGGCTTCTAGAACTTTCCAACCACAGTGTAACACACGTGACACGACCCCTGTTTCACCAGAATTTAGGAAAGAGAGCTCAGAAGGAGACAGGCCACAGAACAGGCAGGTAGTAGGGAGAAGGGCTTAGCAACATGGAAGAGAGAGAGAGAGAGAGAGAGAGAGAGAGAGAGAGAGAGAGCGAGACAGGGAGGTAGCTAGCGGGACTCTACTTAACTTCACTCGTGTGTGAGAGACTTTGTTAATATTTCCAAGACAAATAAAAATAGTCCCATACTATTCTTTACCTCTCCTGTCATTGCATAACAAATGGGAACGAAGATTATCTACTTACAAATCTACTCAAGTATAACAACCGCTCGTCCACAAGTCTAATAGATAACTTCTCTACAAGTAACTACAAAGTCCTTTTTATGACAGGGGGAAGTGGGGAGTATTGGAGTGAACGGGAGCTTGGCAGGTGAAGGAAAGGGGGATGAGGCGGGGTCACGTCGTTTACTCCAACAGTTATACATTCTTAGCCATTACAGAAAATTTATTAATGTGTCAAAGATATCCTATCATCCTAAATCATAATAAACCAATTAATTTTTATTGTTTGTTTTTATAGACAACCGATTACACACTTTAAAATACACCAAACATAGGATACCTCGTCCCTCGTTAATTAACAACATGCAGGCTGCTCCACCACCTCGACTGTCTCTCAACTGCTCAGCTGCCTATCAGTAGACACACACACATTATCAGCCTGTGCTGAAACAGAAACCGGTGCAGGTATACTTTGGGGAGAGAACAGGAAACTTTTAGATTTAGATTATGCAGATGATATAGTTTTGATTTGTGATGGGCCAGAAGAGATGCAGAGAGTGTTGGACTGTTTGGTGAGTGAAGGTCGCAAGGTGGGTTTGGTTATTAATTGTGGAAAAACTGAAATAATCAATATGAATATGGAAAATGCGCAGGAATGTGTAATTGGAGGTATGGTTGTAAAGCAAGTTGATAGGTTTAAATATTTAGGTACTTATTTAGCCAAGGATGGTTCTTTGAACTTTGAATTCGAGGAAAGGTTAAAGAAGGCTAATCAGGCAATGGGAATGCTTAAAAATATTTGGAATAATAACAATTTTTCTGTTCATACAAAAATCAAACTTTATAAGGTAATGGTTAGGAGTATCTTAATTTATGGACACGAGTCTTGGTACAGCACAGTGACTATGGAAAATAAATTCTTGGTGTTTGAAAATAAAGCACTTAGAAGAATATTAGGAGTTAAGTGGTGGGAAAGGATACCAAATAGTAGAATTAGAGAAATAACGGGAGTGCAGCCGATCGATGAATATGTTAGATTCTCACGATGGAAGTGGCTAGGACATGTGTATAGGAGACAGGGAATAGTACGAGGTACACCAGGGTGGGTGGCACTTGGTAGGAGAGGTAGAGGAAGGCCAAAAGAGACGTGGGTGAGGACAATGAGACGGGAAGCTGGAGATGAGTGTTGGGGAGATCTTGAGGAGTTGGCACAAGATAGGATGTGGTGGTGTGAGTTCATCGAGGCCCTATGCATCCCCGAGGGTGCCACAGGAAATGATTGATTGATTGATTGACTTACAACTTAATACTGTGTCAGAATACAAGTGCAATACATAACCAGCTCACATTACAGATTACGTTAACCACTAAACAATACTTATTTGCACAGTCTGCGTTTCAGTAATGGTCATGGGGTAGTCATACCCCACAGTGATATTTTCGTTAATGTTAAAGGTAATTATATGTTCAGTGACGGATACCAGTTAGAGGGGAGGTGGCTGCTAACACTCCCAATCCCCATAGCTACGCTGGTGCGTTATAATGTCACTGTAGATATTCCTGTTCCTCCAGTTATATCAGTTATTAAAACTAACATACTGATGAACAACCATTTCTAATGAAAAACACAAACAGCCTATTACGAACTCTCAAAATATAATGAGCATATTGTGGAGGTGCTGCAGCTCTCACGCACCGGTCACAGTCCTGGTCCGTTTGTTTCAGTATTGCCAGCCTGACAGTGTGCAGTGTTAATGAACATGCTATTAATGTTACAATTCTACGTGCGTATTTTCATTCGGAACAACAGAATTCAAAGCAGGATTTCATTCAGTACACAGAATGTCAAATACAGAATGTATGTCTGTGAGTGGGTGTGGGTGTGGAACAATATGTGTGGTGGGAGGAGTGTAGTGAGTATGTAATGTGGGTGTGTGCATACGCGGCACACGAGAGAGAGAGAGAGAGAGAGAGAGAGAGAGAGAGAGAGAGAGAGAGAGAGAGACTGACAGACAGACAGACAGAGAAAGACGGAGAACTGATTGGAGAGTGTGAAAGAGCAGTAGGCAGATAAAAGGCCAGAGTATAGAGCTCCGTTGACTGACTGGAGTGTGTGGAAGAGCAGTAGGTAGATAAAGGCCAGAAAGCTCCGTTGATCGTATGCCTGACACTTCTGTGTATGACGCTTGCCAGGTATTTTGAATTTATAAAATTTAATGACAGAAAGGACTTCCGTAGGCGACAGTACTCAAATGCTTATGTATAAATTTACTGATGATATGTGAAGCATAAACATGTTTTTATACTGTATCACTAACTAACTTTAATAATACTTAACATTTGAAGATCAATTGATATTCATACTAATAATACGCCTAGATGACCGCATATTACCAATACTTGCACTAAGGTTTAAACCTTGAAATCCCCATAAATTGCCATACAAATAGTGCAAAATGAACCAAAACATGAAAAACGGCGGCTTTTCCCGATGCATCAGAGATATTAGACACAAAACTATATGAGCGATGTGTTAATATTCTATTCATGTGTAGATACGACCGTAGGAACATCTACGAGCAGACCAGAAGTGAACACGTCACCGTCAATGTCTGGGGGTGGGGGTGCACCTGTGGCATGGGTGACGTCACCAGGATAGAGGGGAGGTTCACGGATGAAAAATACGACGAAATTTTGCAGGGATGTTTCCTCCCCTCAGTTCAGGAGAGGAACTATCCGTTTCCTCCCAGTCTCAGTAACTTTTACTCAGGAACGCTGTCCCATCCACACGGCGAGAAGTCTCGGAATGGTTTGGAGGTCGAGAGGACCTGCAGCTGCTCGACTGGCCCAGTAAGGAAGCAGACATTAACCCCATCGCAAATGTATGGAGGAATATGGTTAACTGTTGGGAGCCTGAGAGAGAACGGACACCAGATGAACTACTGGCCCACATCCATGCCCAGTGGGAACTGCTCACAAACCAGCAGCAGCTCATACGGAACCATGTCGTCTCTATGCCAAACAGACTGTGACAGGTGATCGAGAAGGAGGGTGGGTCGACTTCTTACTAATAAGTGAGTTCCATACAAAATTATGTGTATTTTGATTATCCTCTGATTATAATGGATATTTTTCTGTGCAGTATAAAATCAGTAACTTTAATAGCTTACTATAAGTTATCTGAGACTATAACTGATACACTATTTTATATATTTTGCTCACTGACATGATTTGTATTAAAGGGAATGCATACAGGAATTAGGCAGGTTTATGTGCATTTCATGACGCAACTTTCCAGTTACAGTTGCACTTTTTTTCCATTAAAATATGATGCTTTATTGACTGGCACAATGACAACTCTCTAGACATGTTGCCAACTCGGTAGACATCTTGCCGCCTGCTGCGTACACAGAGAAAGCAGGTTGCCTGTGCGCTGGTTTCTGGCACTGTCCCGCGCTGGTTACCTGCACGGGTAGGTGTTCACAAAGGAAGCAGGTAACCAGCTCCGACCCGAGCAACGTTGATTGTTTCTTACACTTGCTTTTGTAATCCACTGCACTAATGTCAACAAAATATTTTTGTGATAAAGCTTCAACCATCAACCTACATAATCAGGACCAGATTCACACAATAAAATGCTGTTTTGCTTACCGTCACAATCTAATTCTCTGCTTGTTTCAGCCAACAGTTTATCCATTACATTTCTGTTCGCATGGAGCTTACTACTTTTGTCCCGTAATGGTGATAGCTCAAATACTTTGTCAATTAGGAGCTCAACGTCCATCTTGCTCTCCAGTCTGTATACCTGTACCCACCTCTACCTGCGCGTGTTGGAGCAGCTGCCTGCTCCAACACGCTTGACCCCGCTTCTTCTATGAACACCCTCACTTGTTTGTATGGTTTAATTCTTGGCGCAGGTCGGCGCCGGTAACCCGCACGGGTAAACCCGCTCTCTCTGTGAATGCACCTAAGGTGCTGTATTTCAATCGTGATAAAGATTTTAAAAAATCGCTGAGGAATAAGTTGCTCAGTGTGCGAGCAATAACAAATACCGGTAAACTTCTAACATCTGCAATTGCTGTATGTTTGATGTAGTTTAAAGTGAACGTCCACTGGGTGAGCCACCATGATATCATTTATAATACAGTATATAACATATATATTACTTAACTCAAAAATCTAATATAACATAAAATACTGTTGAAGAAAAATCCGATAATCCAAGGTAAGAATGCTGCACCTACAACGTTATTTGTTAAATGGATGTTACAATACAGTAATATTTCTTTTTGATATATTGTTATTCCTGTGTTATGGCACTCATAATGCATTTTTCTAATATTTCAGTGTTTGTCTTTATGTGGTGTTTCAGGTTCCACCTCCAACACATAATCATATATAATATAATTATGTAATATGCTACAAACTTATAAATACAACCTAATAAATACAGAGGTGTGTGTCATCAAGAGTTAAAGGCAAAGCTTACATATATCAGTCGTGGACGTACTTAGCCACGTATGCACACACCCACATTACCACTATAACACACCCATATTACATACTCACTACACTCCTCCCACCACACGTATTGTTCCACAACCACACCTAATCACAGACATACATTCTGTATTTGACATTCTGTGTACTGAATGAAATCCTGCTTTGAATTCTGTTGTTCCGAATGAAAATACGCACGTAGAATTGTAACATTAATAGCATGTTCATTAACACTGCACACTGTCAGGCTGGCAATACTGAAACAAGCGGACCAGGACTGTGACCGGTGCGTGAGAGCTGCAGCACCTCCACAATATGCTCATTATATTTTGAGAGTTCGTAATAGGCTGTTTGTGTTTTTCATTAGAAATGGTTGTTCATCAGTATGTTAGTTTTAATAACTGATATAACTGGAGGAACAGGAATATCTACAGTGACATTATAACGCACCAGCGTAGCTTTGGGGATTGGGCGTGTTAGCAGCCACCTCCCCTCTAACTGGTATCCGCCACTGAACATATAATTACCTTTAACATTAACGAAAATATCACTGTGGGGTATGACTACCCCATGACCATTACTGAAACGCAGACTGTGCAAATAAGTATTGTTTAGTGGTTAACGTAATCTGTAATGTGAGCTGGTTATGTATTGCACTTGTATTCTGACACAGCATTAAGTTGTAAGTAAACATATTATATGCAGCGTCATTGCTTGTCAGCACAAGCTGATAATGTGTGTATGTCTACTGATAGGCAGCTGAGGAGTTGAGAGAAGTCGAGATGGTGGAGCAGGCTGCATGTTGTCCGTTAACGAGGGACGAGGTATCCTATGTTTGGTGTAATTTAAAGTGTGTGTAATCGGTTGTCTATAAAGACAAATAATAATTATCAATAGGTTTATTATTATTTAGAATTACATGATATGTTTGACACCTTAATGAATATTCTGTAATGGCTAAGAATGTACAACTGTAAGAATAACGACGTGACCCCGCCTCACCCCCCTTTCCTTCACCTGCCAAGCTCCCGTTCACTCCAATACTCCCCCCTTCCCCCTACATCACGCCATTTGTGGGTGAACTTGTCCACTGTTTCTGATCTACAACTCAGCCTGTTTCGTGGTTCACGCTACAGGACAAGGGAAGAATTATTTTATAACTCAGACTTTATAAATTGTATAGTGCACGTCTCATTATCCCAAACAATCACTATCTATCTATCTATCTATCTATTTATCTATCTATCTATTTATCTATCTATCTATCTATAACCCAACGCCCTAATCCCGCAAGGGATGGCCGCAGACAAAAGGCTTCCAAGTCGCTCTGTCACCCACCATTTGACTGCCCTCCCCCCAGCTATCTCCTCCCTCCTTCATATGCCTCTCAACTCCATCCCTCCACCTCATCCTCGGTCTTGCCCTCCCTCTCCCTCCCTCCACTTCACCTACATACACTTTCTTAGTCAGTCTTTCATTCTCCAGTCTCTCCACATGTCCAAACCACCTCAGTGTATTTCTCCTAATTTTCTCAACCATATCCACATCCACCCCACAACATTCCTTCACTTCTTCATTCAACCTGTCCCTCCATGTCACTCCACATGGTCCTCTCAAGTAACTAATTTCCACCGCTCTCACCCTTGACTTGTTCCTCTCTAGCAAGGTCCATGCCTTGCTTCCGTACGTCAGGGTACGGATCACAATACTATCATGCAGTGATTTCTTAACCTCGATACTCACCTCCCTATTTCTCATCACTGTTTTCAGTGAACCAACAACCTTCCTTCCCTGCTGTACCCTTTCAAGCACTTCATCCCCCAAAGTTCCATCCTTACTCATCACACTACCCAAGTACTTGAATGCACTCACATTCTCCATATCCTCACCTTCCAATCTCACTGTGCATTCTGTAACTTCATTCCACTCAAACACCATAACTTTACTCTTGTTTACATTAACTTTCAGATTCCTCATCCTACACACTGTCCCAAATTCATTCACCAAACCTTGCAACTTCCTTTCATCTTCACTCAGCAATACTGTATCATCGGCAAACAGCAACACCGAAGTCATCCACATCTCACCCGTATTCATTAGAGTCACTTCCACATCCACTGCCTTACCTTGCACCTCCTTTACAACCCCATCCATGTATATATTAAACAGCCATGGAGACATCATACATCCCTGTTTCAGTCCCATATTTTGATAAAAGAACTCACGCAGCTCACCATCCACTCGCACCGTAGCCTTAGCTCCTTCGTACATACTTTTCACAGCACTCAGCAATTTCCCCGCCACTCCATATATTCTTAATACCTTCTACATGCCTTGCCTATCTATTCTGTCATAAGCTTTCTCCAAGTCCATGAAGGCAGCATACACTTTCTTTCCCTTCTCTAGATACTTCTCCACTAAACATCTTAGAACAAATGTCAGATCTACACACCCTTTTCCCTTCCTAAATCCCCCTTTTTCTTCTCCATCTAGCTCCTCTGTTATTATGCCTAACCCTATTAATGAGTATTCTACCATATATTTTTCCAGTCACACTAAGAAGGAAAATACCCCTATGGTTACCACAGACTTCTCTCTCCCCTTTTCCTTTCTATAAAGGAACAACAATACCTGATTTCCAGTCTTCTGGAACCCTTCCCTCTTCCCAAGCCAATCTACACAACTTCCATATCCACTCCACAACAGTCTCACCCCCATACTTCAGCATTTCACTGCACCCTCCATCAATTCCTGGGGCCTTTTCCATCTTGATCTTCTTCATTGCTTCCACTACTTCCGCCCTACTGATCACTTTCTCTCTCCTCTCATCTCTTCT
Source organism: Coenobita brevimanus (assembly GCF_032717465.1). Taxonomy (NCBI): domain Eukaryota; kingdom Metazoa; phylum Arthropoda; class Malacostraca; order Decapoda; family Coenobitidae; genus Coenobita; species Coenobita brevimanus. The sequence continues at coordinate 12,578,885 of NC_137007.1, forward strand.
TCTCCCAGCCATTCCCCAACAATTTATACTCGCACTGCTCTCACTCTCTACATTCAACAGATCCTCAAAGTGCTCCTTCCATCTCCCCAATTTTTCTCTCTTCTCCACCTGCAGTCTATTATTCCCGTCTTTCACTCCCCTACTATTTCTTCTTTCACACTGTCTTACTTTCATTACTTCCTTCCAAAACAATTTCTTACTCTGCCTCCATTTTACACTCAGATTCCTCCCAAACTCTTCATCCACTTTCCCTGACTCTCCTTCACCAATCTCTTTGCCTCCCTTCTCCTGCTCACATATATCTCTCTCTTCTCTCACTCATCTTCTCCCCTACCTCTATTCACTAGCCATTCACTATATGCCTTCTTCTTTTGTTCCACAGCTTGTTTTACCTCATCATTCCACCATGCTGTCCCTTGCACACCCCTGCATCTCCTCCTCACTCCTCAAACCACCTCACATGCTGTGCCTATCTCTTCCGTGAATATCTTACATACATCTTCCACCCCTTCCATCTGCTCTAGCTCATACCTTCCCAATCTTTCTTCCACTACGCGTTTATATTCTGCCATTTTCCCACCATCTTACAACTTCTCCACTCTTCTCACAAGAGCTGTTTCCTCCTGTCTTCCCCTTCGCCTCTTCGCCCATTTTCTTTGCAGCCTTACCTTGGCCATCACTATGTGATGGTCCGAGATGGCGAGATCCCATTCCCCCACCCTCTCCACCCTCTTGCATCCAACACTTGGCTTCTTATTCGTTTATCCACACACACGTAATCTTTCATTGCCTTTCGTTCAACAAGTTCACCGTCCATCCTCCTCATGACTCTCCGTGTATACCTGTAGATCATCTTATGCCGAAAGAAGGTGTTGGCTCATGCCAACCCCATACCAGCACAGTTGTCCACCAAAGCACTACCATTCCCATCTACTTCAGCTGGCACACCCCACTGACCAACCACTCCATCCACTCGTACATTTCCAACTTTGCCATTCTTGTCTCCAATCAAAAACACTCTCTCGCTCCTCTCAAACTTGTCCATACATGCTTCTACACTTACCCAAAACTTATCTTTCACTCTTGCCACTCGGTCTTCTGTCGGCTCATACACACAGAACAATCGCCCAAGCTTGTATCCTTACTTTCATCCTCACCCATACAGTCCTTGCACTCACTGTTCCAAACAATCACACACTGTTTATATATCACACCACAATACAATGGCCAGATTATAATATAACACAGTACAGAAGATGAAGCTTGGGGATTCGAAAAATTGTCGGGCATGTACGCATGAACACACACACACACGCGCTGGTGCCACGTTAGCAACATCCCGCGACCAGGTGGACCAGTCGGAACTCATGTCAAATGTGCTGTATGTGAGAGGACTGCTGGGCCCCAGGGAATGGACTGTCTTTTAAGAGGATTGGTAGGCCTCAGGGAACGGTCTGTCATTTAGGAGACCTGCTAGGCCTCTGGAAAAAGATTTTCTGGTCTATGCCTTAGACTTTCTTTCCTTCCTTCTGTTAACCCCTACACCGCGGGCATGTTTACCAATGTTTTGCATGTGCCGCGGGGTTATTCGGGCTCCGACAGACTCTCAAAAAATATTTGCCAAAAATCAGTTATTAGTCCTAGAATATTAATATTAAATATGCTTATGGCACATACCTTCAGCTTTCTCCTGGAATGTTTGTTGAGCCTTCGTCGGTTACCGTAGGACTTGTGGAGACCTCTGAAGTTGGGTAACGAAGTCTCCACTTTACACTTCCCGACAACCCGTAATATGATTACCACAGCCAGATATTAACACTATAATCACTACTCTATGATTTTCAAGTAGTTTGGGATCCATACTCCAAAAAAAAACCCACTGTGAAAGCAAAGAAAATTACGAGCGCGTCTGACCGTCGCACTTGTGCTAGTTCGCTCTTGGTACTCTGTCATTTATTATTCATAAAACCCCTCACACTTTATATTTCTATTTTTATATAACACTTATATATATCTACAGTCTTTATCCATAAGTTTCCTTCAGTAGTATTAGTTTATTGTCACTGTAGGGATTCAATTTCTTTCAGTAAAATACGCAGCATTCACTTTCTCGTCCTGTATACTAGCATTGACAGTGAATGTCACTTTCACCTTCACTCTCATAACTCATAGTATTCAGGCATGCTAGAGTGAAACTTTCACTTTCATTACTCCTAGGGTATATACTCGTATTCTTATAATACTACTCATTTACATTTCTATTTACGTTCTCTATTTTATTTACGTTATTTACATTTCTATTTTATTTACACTGTGTTATGCACTGTCACTTGAAGTAACTTGTAAAACTATTTTCCACTGTTCACGTATATTTACATTCATTACTTTCACTTGCTGTTTACACATTATTTACACATTATTTACAATTCCAGTTGCACTGTTTTACTCAATAGAAAGATCGTAGTCACTCTTTTATCAATTGTCAGCTCTTTACCTCTTTCCACACGAGGTTTAGTAGGGGGTAAAGGTCACAGGGCCCTTTGCATGGGGGTGAAAAGTCCCTGAAGCTAGCAAGAGCGACAGACGTACCTCCAGACTGGAAGATGAGAGTGAACTGATAAGGGTGGGCCGGGGTGGTGGCCTACCTAGAGAAATCAGTACTCCCAACGTTAGCCTCTTGACACAGCTAATTTATAGCAGTGAAATGATTGGCAGGAAATCTAGACAATACATTATAAATTAGGTAGTTCCAGGTGAATGTAAATATCACTTAGGCTTCTCCCTTCCCTCCTTATATGTATATTTATTACGAAAATAGATTATATGGCATATTTCAAGGGGAAATAAACAGCGAAAATTAGCGAACGAGTGCACGTGAGGTGTTGTCAGGTGATAATTAGCCAGTTCCAGGTGTATGGCACTCTCACTTACCTTATTTCTTTCTTGTATATATTATTTGGTATAAGAATAGGGCATAGGGCTTATTTCAATGGATGAAATCAGTGAAAAATTCCAGGGAAAATTTACTTAGCGTAGCACGGCCGGTAGGTGAGAGGATAGGGTAATGGAGGGGGGGTAGGGAGGGGAGTCAAGAACGGGGAGAAATGGCTAAATTGTCAACAATGGATGGGAGTACAGATGAGATTAGGAGTGCTGACTAGTGTTGGACATTGGCAGTACTGATAGATGATACAAGCCCCCACTTGGAACCCCGGGTGAATTCAAAATAACACAGAATCACAAAAGCGACACCCCGCGGTATGATCCCTTGCTCCCAAGCATCATGAAAGTGACGCCCCGTGGTTAAGGGGTTAAGGATGTCCTTCGAAGCTGAGCAAATATGCTCTGAAGAGAGATAAGGAAACAAAAAGCAGTATCGTGGGGACACTACTGAATCAAATGTGCAAAGACAAAAAATAGCTAAAAAGGGGGGGAGGGAGGGGAGAGGAAAAGGTGTTAAAAATGAGAAATCAGAGTAAATGCTCATGAAGATAAGGAGATGAGAGCAAACAACTGAAGCAACTATGACAGCAAAGCTATTTTGCCGAAAACCCGTCCGAGAAACACAACTCAGTTACTTGAAAATATATCATTTATACATGCCACTAAAGAAAAGGGGATATGGGAGGGAGGGAAAGGAGTGAGCGGTGGGTATTACACGACCGGTGCGTAAGAATACCGAATCAGAGTGAGATTACCGAAACGGAGCGAGATTTCCGAATTGGAACTTGAAATTTGCAAATCGGAGCTAGACTTTGGAACGGATGGGGCTGTAACTATATGTATTAAGGTCCTATGTGTTTTGAACTAGTTTATGTGTGTACTTGTTTGCAGTGGGATGCATTTTCCGTTATTTATTGTCATGGGGCTGTAACACGCTGACCAGATTTAGCCTTTTCAGGCTAAATTTAGCCATTTTTGGTTGATTTTCCTGGATTTAGCCTTACATTTAGTCTCTTAGAAATTTTAGCCGTTTTTTGGCCGTATTCAGAGAAAATTGGCATTTTCTAGACTTAAAAAAAAATTATGCACATGACTGGCTCAGAAGGTGAAAAACATATGGTCCGAGTAAGGAAGTGATTTCACACCCAGGTGTGAAAAGCATGAGATTTCCCGGAGGGCTTAACCCTAATCCTTCATTGACCTCTAATCCCTTACTCACCTGCCATTTCCTGGGAGCATACTTAATGCTTCCAACCTGTCACAGAACTTGGGGTACAATGGCTTACGGGGTCACGGCCACAGGTGACAGTGATAATAATAATAATAATAATAATAATAATAATAATGATGATGATGATGATGATACTACTACTACTACTACTACTATTAATGTAGATAAGAACTGACAGGTGTTTGCATAATGAACCGAGTAGGCTAAAGAGGTGTGAGAAATCTCCGAATAAGCAACTGCAGTGCTGAAATGTTGCCAGATATGATCGCAAGAGAGAGAAGAAAAAATGACTGAAATTAAGATTTCTTACAATTTAATGAACATTATTGGGTGCAGTTGAAATGCGTGATATATATATATCTCCAAATCTCACTGATCAGTGCTCACTGATGAAAAGCTCCAAATTTCAAACTTCCCTATATCCCAGACTCCGTGATTGAAAATACAAGACCAAACATGTGACGAAATGACTCAAATCCAACCAGTTAAAGTCATTACGTGACCAGAAAGATATCTCATAGATATTTCATAACAAAAAACAAACAACAAATGGCACTAGCAGCTCCGATTCGGAAATCTTGCTCCGATTCGGAATTCTCGCTCCGATTCGGGATTCTTACGTACCCTTACACGACCACCGCTACAGCACCACTTAAGTTGGGTCAGTCCCAATCCAGCATCCTTTGCCGAGCTCCTGTCTGCTCCAGCAACAAGCTGCAAAATATTGCCAAATGTGTAATTTGGTCGTAATTGATATTAGCACTTCAGTGAACTTTAACAGTTACATGTATAGCCTACCGTTTGTACTTGACATATCTCTCATATGTGACGAGGCTCTAGGAAGACTCAGAAGGGTTATTATTAGAACATAAATCACACGAGACACCTATTGCAGCTGTACGACAGGGAAAGCTGCTACTGAGGATTGCCTTAAGATGCCTGATGTAAGATAATTAACTGGCTGGTAGATGTAAGATCCATGCTTTTTAAGTAATGCAGTAATTAGGGGATATCTACGTTTGCAGGTCTGTTACAGTACTGCGAGACATAAATACCGGAAGGTATGGCAAGTGACAGAGGAGGACAGCAGAAAATAAAAATGAAAGGATGAGTTTGAGAGGGAAAGATGGACAGAGAAAGAAGCAGAAATGAAAAGAAATGCTTCAAAAGACGAAGAGAGGTAATAGTGAAGGTAGGAAGGGGTAGAAATAAGTGCGAGTGAAAATAGAGGGGAACGAAAGAAAAAGTTTTAGTGAAAAAGAGAAAATAAAGCAAACATATGAAAGAAAAATTCACACATTGACGACGTGTGAGGAAGAATGTTAAAAAAAATTAAATGAATATACTGTATGGTGACCGGAAATAGTGAAGAAATGTCTCACAGAAAATAAAATAACAGAACTTTGGACGGAATAAAAAAAAGAAAGAAAAAGAAAGAAGGGCTGAAAGGAAAAAGATAAGATTGTTTAAAAGAGAGAGAGAGAGAGAGAGAGAGAGAGAGAGAGAGAGAGAGAGAGAGAGAGAATGCGTTTGTGAGGCCGCCCGGTTCGTCCAGCTGATGAATGGCTCAGCTGACCATAAATCCACCCGGATCCTCATCTGTCCGAAACTGGAAAACAGATGTCGGTGTTAATTGTTTCCCTCGCTTGGATTTTAGGGTTTTAATATATTTTCTGATCTTACAAAATACGGAAGTAAGTACAGTATACGAAAAAGTACAAGCTCGTACATCTGCCTCCAGGGAGTCACCCCCCTCCCATCATCTGCTTTCCCCCGTGGACCTTTTTTCATTCCATGGACCAGCTTTCTGCCATGGACCTATTTTTACCCAAGGAACCGATTTTATACCATGTGTCGGGACAGCCCAATACTGGGTAATATCACTGAGCCCGACCATGCCCAAGCCAGCACGTGTGGGGCAAGAGTTTATTAAACCTAACACCGCTATTAATCTCGACTTAGGAAGAGTCGGCAGCGGAGAAGGAAGTGGAAGAAAAAGAAATTAAGAGGAGGAAAAAACTGTTATACACCGAGTGTCGCAAGTTGCTAAAAGTGGATTATAAGACTTAAAAGTAGACCATGAGAAAACTAGAACACAAACACAAGCACATGACGAGCTGATGTGAAAACTTAGAGACGATGGGAGACAAGGGAAATTGCAGAAAAGGGAAGAAAGGAGTAAAGACAGGCGATGACAATGAACTATGTGAAGGTTACTGACACCTTGAAATGTAGGCTTGACTCTTCTGGTGTACGAGGGATCCTTTGTGAGGCGTGGAGTGAATTAGCAGGCGTTATGTGAGAATGTACTGCTCAAATGAATAATTAAAATCTTAGTAAGAGGTCACGAGCAGGTACCCCTAGAAGCATCATTAATATTAATATAAGTGACTCAGGTGGAGCTAGACAGTTCGAGTGAGGATCAAGACCGTGCTCCAGGAGTAGAGGCATAAGAGTGAACAGTAGAATGCAGGTTTAGGTGGCTGGTAGGTGGGACAGATTTGGAAGTGTCTTGAGACACAACAATGCTGCTGAGAGGAGCAGACAGTATCGACCGTGGACAGCAAAAGGAATGGAAGTTGCTAAGATGGGGAGTTTGTGAGTGAACAAGACAAGAGAATGTCACATGCCTAAGCATAAATTAATAACGCCAGTTAACTTCCGCTCGATATCCAGCAATAATTAATGCTAGTCCCCGCTGGTGGAGATAATTATAGTGGTTATTCTTGTAGTGAGTAAGAACTCAAGTAAACGTACGATTCTCATAAGTGAGTCATTACGATTCATTAAGGGTTTTTAACTATATGTAATTGAGTAAAATATCCATGTATTGAGTGGCTTGTTTCCATATGTGTTGCTAGAGTAATGTAACTATCTTGTACTAAGTTAGTAATAGTAAAATAGAAAACGTGTCTGTGTTTTTGAACCTCAGTGTGTGGAACAGTTTTTATCGTAGTCTGAGAGGGAATTGGAACAGAAAGGGATACACTGTCCTAACTTTAATGTTCCAGATTCTCTCTGGCCTTGTCTCCTCACTCGTTACTGCTATTTTTCTCACGCTACCTATCTAGATACATAGTTATACATTGTGCTCATTAAAAACGTGTGAAACATGTAAATGGTTACTGAAGGAATGTAGGGCATGACACATGGACTTACTTCCAGTACGGAGCTCTTTTCCCCTATGTACCTATTTCTCCTCCACAGACCTATGTTCCCTCATATCCTATTTTCACCTTGCGTCTATTATCCCTCCATGAACCTATTTTTCTCCTTGCGTCTATTATCCCTTCATGAACCTATTGTTCCCCTTGGAGCTATTTACCTCATGGACCTAATTTCTCCTCAAAGCAAACACAGAATCCTCCCATGAGCTTTTTCTCTCCAGGGACGTATCTTTACCCATTCAGCCTGTTTTCACTTGGACTCACATTCTCCACTTCCCCATTGATGCCGTTTCCCACATGGGTCAGTTTCAGCCACGAAGCTATTTACCGGCGGACCTAATCCCCAGTGGCTCTAACTCCCCCAACCACCCACTCACATACCTACTTACTTGCTTACCGTAGTTTGTCTCAGTAGTAGCATGATGACACACCGACCCCCCCCTTTACCAACACACAGGCAGATTAACAATATATATAGATAGGTATGTGCATACTTAAGCCTTATCCATATTATTCTGGCTACCACAGCACTCATTTTTGCCACTTAACAGCTGAGAGGGAGTGGGAAAGCAGAGACATTTCTCCAGGCGGATTATGTGATGATGATGATGATGATGATGATGACGATAATGATGATCATGATGAAGAACTAATAGAAAGTTGCAGAAAACGCTTTTAAGGATAAAATAATGTATTATTGGTGCAGAAATCTTTGTACGGCTAAGTGTGGTGTTATTCGCGGCTGATATACCTTTCTAGGTTTCATAGTCTAGTGTTGAGTGGAACTTCACATTTGTGGCTCCCCTCCTCCCTCCTTCTGTTGGGTAGTGTCTCCCTTGACACGCATTAAATCAAATAAATTGAGCAAAAAACAACAACAACAACAAAAACAACAAGAAGAGTCCTTTTGCTGAAGGGATTAAATGTTTTCGCTTACAGATTTCACTGTACCGTATTAATATACATTCAGAATATGGAAGATTATAGTATGATTTGTATATACATAACAATATCATACATAAAAACTATTAAGAGTTTTCTGTAGTCTTTGGTACTCAATACAGTGCTCTTTTATAAACTGCAATTTTCCTTTCGCCAAGGGGTTTGATTCACATATTCAACCTGAAAATTCTCCCCCAAACCGAATTCCAATTATATTCTCGTGATAACGGTAAACACAGGCCTCACCAGCATTCTTCTTAATGTTGGCATGTGGCAATGGAATTACATGTAGTTACTGAGGGGATATGAGTACAGGTATAAGATATTCGGAAAGATGTGAATATATGTGTATGGATAAAGTTGTTGCCAAAGGTGCATGTAGATTAACACTCTACCTGAAGGGCCCGTATATATGTGGGTTGATTTATTATATCTGTGGCACAACATGCCAATGTTACGCCAGACAGCGTGTGATTGCTCCTACAGCTGATCTGCAAACTTCACCATGTAGACTAGCATCCGCGGCCAATGGGTAATTCTGAGATAAATCACATCAGGAACAAGACTTTAGCCTTTCGGTCCACCTGCTCCTTCATCAACCGTACAGGCCGCAGTGTTGATTCTTGTGACTGTGGTTCTTGCTAGAACAGCCTATGATATGAAAAGAAAGTGGGAGTTTCCTGGAAAAGGCGGAAGCCACAGAAACTCCCATCCTCAGATCCAGTGTGGTTGTTGATGCTGCAAACCCAGGCTTATTTGGAAGTCAACCCAAGAGACTGTAGGAAACTAACCACCCTAGCCGATTGCTCCCAGAGATGATTGTTGAGGTTATGTTGACGAATTGTTTGTGTTACCTAGTGTGGTGCGCGAAGTGTGCTATGGAGTGAGAGACAGCACCGCTGTTTGGTCCCGGTGGTTTGTTCATGAGTTGTATTTTATGATGATGAAGTAACAGGGAACGTTGATGGCCGCATCATAGATTGACTAGTTGTACTCGTGTCTCTCAGGGTAGGTAAATTTCTGAGTGGATGTTTGGTGGCAGCCTATGTTGGGTGAGGGAGTAGGAAAGTTATTGAGCCACGGCGTTATGTTAGACGTGTGTGTGTGTGTGTGTGTGTGTGTGTGTGTGTGTGTGTGTGTGTGTGTGTGTGTGTGTGTGTGTGTGTGTGTGTGTGTGTGTGTGTGTGTGTGTGTGTGTGTGTGTGTGTGTGTGTGTGTGT